>NC_053026.1:263441607-263466326 GCF_003073215.2 Triticum urartu | reverse complement strand
TCTTTATTTTGGGAAAGTCATTTTATTCCCTCTCTCATATTTTTATAATAGAAATAATTGAAGATAAAATAAATAAAATCAAATGATCCTATTTTCAAAATTTGAGAAAACTGAAATATGAAAATAACGAAACCCCAACTCTCTCCGTGGGTCCTTGAGTTGCGTAGAATTTCTGGATCAGGCCAAAAGCAAATAAAATATGATATGCAGTGATGATCTAATGTATAACATTCCAAATTGAAAATTTGGGATGTTACACCCTGATCTTGTATTGGCCCTAGATGTCGACAAGATTGTGGCAGGGGATGCCCGAATTCTCGAGCGCCTTTACATCGTTGGGGGTGTCCACTGTAGAGAACATGTAGTGGGCGTTGTTGACAAACCTGGCGAAATGCTCGCAAGGCCTTGTGGCTAGGCATTAGTGGTAGACGAGGACATGGTGGTGCACGCACATCTGGGAGACCGCGACCTTGGGACGAGACCCGGCATGAGCGTGGTGTACTCGAGGTCGAACTCGACCACCTTGTACTTCTCCTCGGCAAGAAACAGCTCCATGATGTGGATGGAGTGCTTCGCCCAGACCGGGTCGTTGGTGTACACCACCGAGAGGTCCATGAACCTTCTATGGGTGTCCACCATGGCACGCATGGTGAACTGCTGCTCGTCGTCGGCAGCCGCTCGGAGCGCCATTGGAGCCTGACGGGATACCCTCTAAGAATTTCTCGTGGTGGGTGTGCTTCTTGCGATGGTGAGGCACGATCGAAAGGTCGAAGAGACACAAGGGTAGGTTAAATGGCCATTGTAATAAATGGGGGCCGGCTGGCCTGTAATCGTCACGTCTTGTCACGACATTCATAGCGGAGGATTCCAGAAACCAGTGCACGCTTGACAACACCGCACCCCAGGTGTGGGCTCGAAGAGCCTGTTCCCGCGCTACCGCGTTGTTTACCACGCAAGCTTCCCGCCCGGCTAGTTTGGCCACGCGTCGGCTAGAAGAGGGACAAATCGTGGGCGTTTATTGCCAAAAGGCTTTGTAAAAACGAAGTGTGTGGAATGACTTTAGTCATAAGTTTACCCTTGGGTGATGAGGTCAAAGTTACATAGAAGGGTGATGATGGAAAGTCGAGTGCGATAATTAATTATGTGCTCTACAGTGCACACGGTGGAAGAAACCAACTGTGTGCAATAATGTCGAAGATCGTAGTCAAGTTAGCTATACAGATCGTGTGCTGTGAGATCGACAAGGTAAACTAATTCGAGAATGGTTAATAAAATCTAAGGCCATTGCATATTAAGGTCAAAATAGTGTTAGCAATATACGAGTCTCATATGATGCCATTTCAACGATTGTACCACAAAAGCTCGAAATGTTACAAGGTTCAAATTCCAGAGTTATATGGCTCAAATTCGAAGATTAC
Source organism: Triticum urartu (assembly GCF_003073215.2). Taxonomy (NCBI): domain Eukaryota; kingdom Viridiplantae; phylum Streptophyta; class Magnoliopsida; order Poales; family Poaceae; genus Triticum; species Triticum urartu. The sequence continues at coordinate 263,464,908 of NC_053026.1, read as the reverse complement.
AAGGTTCAAACTAATATTAGAAATGAAATTTAGCTCATCAGCTGCAAACGCTCGCGCTGATGCGCTGAACATGGATATCAGAGAGGTTCAAACTAATATCACCGCTTCTAAGTCGGGCTTCAAAACCTCACAATTTTTGCAAAGGGGTCAGCCACTGAGAAGTCATGTATGGGGTTGACCCGATGACTTCCGATTACTCTGTCATCTGAAGTTCCAAAATGAAATTCAGCATTTTTGGAGCCTACTCCATTCTGCCGCAGGTGCCGGTGCTGATCAACAGACCATTCATTTTTGCGAAATAAATGTAGGGCAAACCTCATTTCCTTCAGCACCTTTGCTCTGAGAACAAAGAACCTGGCGAATATAATCTCCGGTAAGGTCCCTCGGTAGGAGTTCAAAGTAATTTCTAAGAGATGCAGATCTAGGCATTCGATGTGATTGTTATATTGCATCACATTATCCACCACTGGGCCTAATCTTATTTGTAAAAGAAGAAAACGTGTTAGTCCCTACATGCAGTTTTGAACATTACTACAGGCCTAGCTATTTGGTTCGCAGGATTTGTAAAATGCACTAACATGCCATCTTCGATCTGACATGATTAACATGGGCATTTGATTACATTCTAGAAAAATGTAGCCTTCTTCACAAGAGGTTGGAGTGGATGAAAAGTTCCCTAAGAAAACTAGTATAGATGAATCCAAAGGAGAAATGCTTATTGATTGTAACCATATGGATCAAGCAACCAATATGGGGGGCATGTATGTACTAAAATCCTCCAAAAGAACCTTCAGAAATTGTAGTACATTATCATTGTAAACTTGGGAAAAGGTGTCACAAATTGAACTCCCTTATGGTTAACATTTAACAGGAAAGGAACATCACCTCGATATATAGCTTCTCCAGGCACGGAAAGCATCTCAGGAAACTGACAACTTGCTCCAGGTCGGGCCCGATAGATTCTAGTGCCAAGAGCTTTACTGTGCGCGGTTTCATGGTCAAGCTTGTTGGAATCATTTTCTGAATGACAAACGAACAAACATCTTTGAAATTAGAAATAATGTAAATTTGTAGAAGGAGAGGTAGAAGGCGGTTGTTGTACCTGAATGGGTGTGGATCCAATAAGAAGTTCAGAGTATTTGTCAGACGATTATCCCACCACTGTCAATTTCGGCGCAGAAATGACATTGATTCTTGTTGGACCTTCTTGATCAACTACAAGTAATCTCTCAAGTTAAATGCTACTCTCCCAGCCCCCGTGAGGGTTGTCCCACGCGAGCTCAGCCCTCTACAGTGGTCCACCCTGTGTTTGATGTCTGTCCCTCCTGCTCCCATCGGGAGCATACACACTTAAACTAGTCGAGCTGTAGAATGTGTCTCTCGGATACTTCAGCCTCGATGTATATTCGCCTAAAAAGAATGAAAAGTTAAACCGGCGGAAGTAACATATCCACGGATCCATGGCGCGGTGCCATGTCAACCTCTTGAAGTTAAGTGCAACCATGCGATAAGCTCCGTAACTTGCCCCTGCAAGTCATGGATAGCAATTAACGCGTGCGCGATTGCTCGTGCACTACTAACGGGAGCGGCGGATATACTCGAGCATTTCTGGAATAACTTGGCGAACACGCATGCGTGCAGTGCGCGCACTTGGAAGTTCGACTTATAATTCGTGACTTTCGCCCACCTAATTAAATTCCCATTCAATCTAAACGAGCAGCATCCTCGCGCTCTTCATAGGGCGGGGCTCTCGTTACCCAGGTTCAACTCCACCAGCTTGATCCGGTACTTGCCGTTAGGCACAATGCCTTTGCCCCTTCTAGCTTGAGTTGGTCCTATCAAGTGTGTAATGTCGGAGGCATCCTTGAAGACGCAAATCTGTCTTGTTGCGATAAGCCCAATGGTCCAGAGCTTCGATGTTGGTGATCCGCTCTCAGATGTCCGGGTTGGCAGTTACCAATAAGGAGGGTCGACCCTCACCACCCGGGAACGGAGGGTTGTCCCGCCCGCTCCCGTAATTTGACTTGCAAGGGGCGCCAATTTCCACCCATTTGGGTCTAAAAATCTGCCTCTTAATTAAACAAAACATTACCAACATCTAACCTAATAACTTGATTAGTGGAAGATTTGAATGCTGTCAAACAGTGGTCGTCACTGGGGGAGCTCTGATTAGGTCTAGGCCTGCCTGGCGTCGCTTGCGGTTTACCCCGCCCCCCTCCGCTTGTTGTCCAAGCCGTTTCATACAACTCCCTGAGTGTCTTATACCAATGACCCGACTTTATATTAAATATTCTTTCCACTATTGTGGCGTTCTCTTCATGCTGAAATCGAGCAGCGGTAGTAACCAGGGGAACTCTTTAGTTAAACCCAGGACCCAATAAGAATAAAAGTGTCTACTTGAGGCCAACCTGTACGTTTATTAGTTAGGAAGACTCCATTTCTTAATCTTTTCAAGTCTTCTCAGCTTAAGTTTCATGAAATAGGAACTTGGTGTTGCTTAAATTACTACACCCCAATCTAATTCTCGCACATTAGCTGGGATAATCAACTAAATTTCCATGGGTATGTAGAACAATGATCACTACTTCGAACAAACGTTTGGGAGGCTGAATTTTATTCGAGGGAGCTAAGTCTCTCTGTAAATATATATACATTACCAGGCCCTTCTTGTTAGTGTCAATTTACTCGTCCTTTCCATGTACCTCACTTTAGATATTAACATTCCAAGAGCGCACTGTGGCCACTATTATCCGGACAACCACTTCATCCCGCTACTTACCGAGCTTGATGATCTCATAGTATTCTCGCGCAGTGACGTTCTCTCTAGGGCCTTGTGTATGTAAGGGAAAAAATTGACTCCTAACATAACTCTCTCATTGCATAGTCTTTAGGATTCCTGATAAGAAAAATTGGTAGTTCGTTAAACAAAATATAATGGTGAGAGCTGCTAAATCACCAAATTGAAAAGAACTGACTATCTAATAGTTAGGAATGAAGCAAGAAGTCTATAATTAACCAGATAGGGTAAACATGATGTCATGGAAATATGAGAGTAATCGAAAGAACAATACATCATTAATGTTCCTTATATGAAAGAAGAGAGGGAAAAATCCCCTTTGACGTATATGGTGCATGCGGAACCACTTTTATCCAAATGTAGCAATATTTAGAATATGTTCAGGAAAGTAGGCAATGCCAACCAATTTAGGGTGAGATGAACATACCGCGCGCGTCCTCAAGTTATCTGGTACGATGAGATGGAATCTCTGGCGGCGGTCGCCAAGTCCTGAAGTATCGGCGCACTGTACATTCTATGAATGAAAGAAAACCCTCAAATCAGCTCGAATAAAAATGAATTCACGGCGATTTCCGCCGGGTGATTAAAGGAGGCAGATGAACTGGGATAAGAGATGAGATAATATCTCGTTAAATAGTTACCTTGTCATGTCCATGAGAAAGAACCCTCAGTACGACAGATTCCCCAACCGAGCGGAGCTGGGTCGATCGCGAGCAGCGTCGAGAAATTCGATGGCGATAGGCGGCAGCAAGCGGAAGTGGCGAAATGCGGTGGGCTTTGCCGGCAGCCTGGCGGCGCGGCTGGCGTCGAGCTAAGTGTTTACTGCTGCGATAGGCGGTGCCATGGCATAGACGCGAGGAGCTTGTGTAGGTGTGAATGGGGAATGTGCCGGAGGGGCCAAGGTGGGTGGCAGGCGGGGTGAGGGTTTTTGTGACGTGGGGATGGTGAGGGTTTCTTTTTTCTTTTTTGAATTGGGTGGTGAGGGTTTTCTGTCCCACAAAGAATTTTGGGGGTGACGGTTTGCTAGAGCGAACCGTGTGTGATTGAATGCAGCAGGCAAAATGATAGTCATTGCACACGTTCTAATTTTGGGAACCGTGTGTGATTGATGTACTACCTCCGTCCTGGTTTATTGGTCCCCCGTTGTAATTTTTACCAAAATTTGGCGAAATATTTACATTCAGACATAGATAATAGCATTCACGTACATAAGCATAGTTCAACCATAAGTACATAGTCAACCTCAATTAGATACTCCAGCGTCATAGGGCTCCCCCCCCACATCTCATCTCCTGCGGCCGGCATGATCCTGAAGCTTCTCTAGGTACTCGCGTACACCCGTGCGCCACACCTGCACGAATACTTCTTCTTGAAGGAGCCAACGGCCCGTCCTCTTGCATGCGCCAAACTACGATACGCGTCATGAATCTTGTGGTTGCAAGATGGGCATCCATAACGTCGTTCCAGGTCCTAATACCCTGTTATGCATTCCCGCATAAAGCTCCCTCAGGATTCGCCTCGTGTACCTCCTCTGGGCATCTTCATCCTCATTGTCCACATCGTCAGACAGCACCTATACATATAGTAAAACAAATTTGGCATCAAATCACTGATTACATGCTGTGAAGTAGGATATATTTATGGCTATTTATTTATACATATCCAGAGATTATGGTTCGATTTTTAAGCACAGTCGCTCTATGTACAGACCAATCTTGACGAAAATAGTGGCACACCATAGTAATTTCGGTTTCTTCTAATATTTCCAATTGTAAGTCTTCTTCAGGTTCATTATCTATGCACGTATACCACGCACCCATAAGTCGTACCTAAGCTCCTCGTAGAACCATTGTAGCATGATAAAATAATCACTTATACCTTCAATACAACACAATACACTACAGGAGTAACGAAACTTACTCAGATTTCATGGATTGGGAGAACATAACCAGATTTCTATTCCAAAAAGGGGGAGGCAGGAGTAACCAGAGAAACCCTATGATCTATTTGACACATAAATGGGTATAGATGACTAACCAGCTGTCCGTCGTCGTCAGTCGTCACCGGAGTGGTCATCGGAGTCGTCCCGAGTGGTCGTCGGAGTCGTGTGGAACTCCGCCTCCGGCTGTGGAAGCTCGACGCCGTCGACGACGTCAGGGTGCAGCGATAACTCGCCGACGGTGACGGCAACCTCTGTCTCCATCTCCATGCTGTGCTCTGGTGCTTTAGCAGCCCCGCGTCGCCACTCCCTCTGTGGGGCGCTTCGGCGACATCCTCATACACTGACGCTTTGAGGACTGAGAGCGGCGTCGAGGTTGCAAGCGGAGAGAGAGGATTGTGTGTGCGTAGCGAGGATGGGGGTGCGGCCTGCTCGGGCGCACCATTAATGTGTAGTGGGGGTGGTGTGTCGAGAGAGCGAGGCGACAGTGCTTTTAACGACATGGTTGCTCGCTCTGATGAGCTCGCTGCGCCACGATGTGGCCTCTCGCTACCACGTTTTCACACAGTACTCGCCTCCCGATGACACTGCACTAGCGACACCTCTTAAATCACACACCTACACGCACATCCCTGTCTGCCTGCGCAGCGGACTGCTCGCATGCGTCCCATCAACTCACGCCTGCTCGCACACCACACGGGTCGCGCGCGGCACGTATATTGTTTTTCTATTTGGATGATTAATGCTGCCACTTTATTGCTTAACCGAAGCATGGCACATATCATTGTTGGTCTAACGCTCACGGTTCGAATAAATAATCCGTTTGGGATATTGGTTCCCAATTATTAATAATCTCTCATCTGTAATTAGATAAAACTGGTCTCAAATTTGACCCAAAAAAGTACGCAATGCCACTTTGTATTGGTGTCAATATGACAACACGATAAGTTTCATGAACTTCAAATAAGTTTTGGATGTACTAGAATTTAAAAATAAATTCTCAATGTTTGAAATTTGTTGCACGGGGAGTAAACATGCACCCAGTGAGACACATGTGTTTTTGCAATCCATTTAGGTGCACTGTCACGTGTGCATGTAGCTCAGAATTTGATTTTTGCACATTATACCCATAGAAAATCAATCAATCAATGTACTAAAACGTCTTAATGATCTCTATGAATTTTTTGAAATTAAAACGTCCCTCTTTTGGTAACATGTATGTTCACCGAGGATAATTAATTTAACATGCATCGTAGTTGCGGTGGATTCGCGGTGTGTGTGTGGGTGTGTGCGTCTGGGGGTGGCGGGTGGCTCGCAGTACACTACGAGTTGTGAGCCACCGTGGTTGGCCGTTTTGTTAGGCAGGTGGTGCCACATCAGAGTCGTGAAATCGTTATTTAAAACATTACACAACCCTTTCATACATAATGTTTTGGCCACATGCAGTCGATGGTTGTCCTACACGACACTCGATACTCGCGTGTGACGCTTTTTGTGGGCCCGCGTCGTCGTCCATCACTTTGACAACCGGCAGTGAGGTTAATTTGACCAGACAAGGTATAATCTTTTTTGTTTGTGTTAGGTGGTATATAGTACGCGTCGAAGAGGTGGGAGGGGACTAGCATATATACTATACGTATGCGTCCGTGAACAAGTACACCTCACTCAGTGTCGACTTTTTGGTTACCGAGGCACGTGCCACATCAAAATTGTGAAATTGGTTATTCAAACATCACACAACACCTTTTTGGGCCACATGCATATATATCCTAGCTAGGACACTCACGTGTGACGCTTCCATCTGTGGGCCCACGAGGCCATCGTCGATGCATGCATGCATCACTTTGACCTACATCGGAGAGGTTAATTAATTTCACCATCGATGAGGATTCTTTTGGGTTGTACTGACATATATTACGGCAGGAGCATATAGTATGCGGTGAAGAGGGGGGAAGGGGACCATCATATGTAGTACGCTTGATATGAACCTCGCTCTGTGTGGGTGCATGGTTTACGGTTTTTGAGGCATGTGGCACATCAAAGTTGTGCATTTTGGGTATTCAACATATATATGTTTGGCCCACATGCAAAGCGGTGGTGGTTGTCCTCTCACCCACTTAAGCGGTTATCAGCGATATCGATGCTTTCCATCTGTGGGCCCGCTTGGTCCATCACTTCTTTTTGCCTGACAACAAGAGAGGTAATTTGACTTAGGAGGGGATTATTATTTTTTCTCTGGGATGACATGCATGATACACTTTGAGCACACACATATGCATGTGTACGCATGAATCCCTCCCATCGAGTCGAAGTGGCTAGTACAACGACACCATCATGAACCGATCTCGCTTTGTGTGGGGAGCTAGTGTATGATTTTTGACACACGCGCAGATCAATGTTGTGTATTCAAACATGCATGCACGCATCACCTCCATACATATGCATGTAGTGGTTGCCTTCGAACGATACACTCCCTCGTGTGGTTATCAGCGACAAGCCTATATATTCGTGGGCCCGCGTGGACATCCATGATCACCTTGACCAACAACAAGATAGGTTACCATGGTGGATTCTTCATTTGGTTATCGTGTTATCATAGTATAGGTCATGGTGAGATTCAGACCTAATTAAGTTTGAGTGCATATACTATTGGCATGCATGCATATATGAATCCCCGTCTTGGCTTGAAGTGTGGTGTTATACATATGCATCGTCAACTCACCGCTCAGGTTGGGCCATCTCGTTCGAAGACTCAACCCGCTGGTATACCCTCCACAGTTGCGATTGACCTCAATTTCCCCCTCTCTCTCGAAATTCGTTTGCGGCCCAACATGGGTAGATTGTCTATCCGGGAACCCCTAGATCCTTGGTGCTTTCATGGCACGCCGTAGCCACACTCTCCGCGGATCGACCATGCGAACGGCATCCCCGCTGACCACAAACCCGCAGCGAAATGCGGTTGAACGAACCCCAAACGGTGGGCATCTATTTTGGATTCCTGGGTCATCTGCGCTCCCATCTCAGACGGTCACTAATGACCTCGTCTGGGCCCCGAACTGAATCCCATGACGAGTGTTCCTGTCCGCGTTCGCTCCATGGTGGGGCCGCGGGGGGTTTCGCGCCTCGCCTTCTCTCTCACTGAACCTCCTGTATGGGGGGGCACTGGCTTGTGGCCATTCATCCGCAGTCAAACCTTCAACATGCGCCGCCCGAGGGGTGGGAGGGCGGTGCTGGCCTCAGCTCACCTTTGCCAATATATGCTGGTGCCCACCCGTGCGTGGGTGCTCGCCTCCGCCTCCCTAGCTTTAAGGACTCCCATTCGTCGCCGACAACACCGAGCGGGGCCGTGTGTGCATGATCGCTCTAGCTTCCCCCACCTTTTTGCTCGGTGACCTCCGGTTGGGGGACGTCCTCCTCCTTCGCTTGGAATTCCTCGTGCCGCCCCGTGGGAGGGGGCTGCTGCGCATGCACTATTGTCGCCGGGATAGACCCTGTTTGGGAGGCACTTGCAATTGTTCATTATAAGTCTCCGGCGTGCCTCTTTGACCAGACACGAGGCGGCGGCTGCTATCTACTTACCCCAGTCTTCCTCAAAGTGCACTCGGTTGGGGGAAGGTTCACAGGGAGACCCTCCATTGCACTATGTGCGTAGCTTAAGGACTTCCATACGTGCCCCCACATGAGGGATGAGGGACTGCTCGCTGCTTCGCCCCTTTTACCGACGGACCCTTGGTTGCGGGGGACGAGGTTGTCATGACATTCCTGTTCCTGATTAGCTCTCGTACGCAGAACCTCGTAAGCGGAGACTGGAGAGCGAGGGCCAATGCGTGCGCTTGATCGCGGGAGCGCTGCACTCCGCAAAACAGTTGCATAGTTTGCTTTTTCTTCTCCCCTATTTTTCGATCACTACGCCCTATAGATCATCTATATTATCCTACGGCTCAACCCAGCATAAGTGAGTTTGTGTTTTCTGCCGTTACCTCCACGTCAATATTTTCCCCCGCAATTTAATGACCTCGAGTCGGCTGCTGCACTAGAACACGGTTCCACTCAAACCACGTGTTTTAGCGCCGCCTTTCTGGCGCAGATCATGCAAACCGCCACTCCCATACCCTATAGGACTCCAACGAGCCCGCCCCTCTTCCGAAGCCTAAAATTGCACGAAATTCTAAACCTTTTGGTGTTTACTTATACCCGTCCTCCACTTCGGTTTGTTCTTCGTACGCGGTCCCGTGTTGTAGATGTTTCTTCTTCCACCCCTCCCGCCTGAGCCCTCACGCAATTCTCTCGCCCGCTGTTTCCGAAGCAGGGTCTCTCTTTTCACTCCACACAGTTGTTCTCTCCGGCCCGTGTGCGCCTGCCTTCCGTGCGTGAAAATTCTCTCAATAAGCCCCGGAGACCATTTTCCCTCCCTCGTAACAAATTTTCAGTCCCCAGCCTCTTTCGCTCCCCAACCCCCGCCCCGTTCCCCCAATCTACAAACAACCACAACCGTCCCTCGGGAGGGAAGTCCCAAGCAAGCCACTACCATTGCGACGGCTAACACGTATCTAAAAAACTCCGCAAAAAGTGGCGTTACGCGGGTCTGCTCATAACATCTCGCCGATATTGATGAGTTAACACGATCTCATATAAACCAGACCGCATAGTTTCTTTAGATGACTGGTACAATCAACAGCCTTCGCTCATCAGATTCATCCATTGAACAACTTCATGACGTTCAGTTCCTCGCTGAGACCCGCCGAACATCTACTTTAGAAACTGTGCACTTGAAGGAACATGAACGATACCAATTCCCAGATCACTATACACTACACCCCCATCCTCTCCATCCCCACCCCAGCGTCGGCAGCCTAGCAGCCCCGGCATACCTGCTTTCGCCGTGGAGACTTTCCGAGGAGCGTACTGCACACAGTATAACAAAACAACGAGGAACTACTATGCCCGGTTCCCTTCCGCCTCCGGTCACCGTCTCCGGACGGAGAGCCTGAATAGACACATTAATGGCAGATGGGCACCTCCAAGTAGCGCCTCGACCTTGGATACTCTACGATGATCTCATGCCGCCGGCACGCCATCGATGGGTCTATCGACTCAGCGATGCCCTGAGGCAGGCTGTGTCACAGGTTAAGTGGCCCACCCCCAACCCCTCGGGTTCAACCACCGTCGATCTCATCCATGGCCCCACCGCTGATCTCCTCTGGCTCACTGTCAACAATTTGCCATTCTACATCGCCATGGAGCCCCTTTTGTCATTTCAGAAGGACATGTTCTGCGATGCTGGCTTGGGATCCACAGCTTCCAAGTCAGACCTCATCGACGGCGACCACAAGGACGGCACCCTCTCCGGCTCTTCCAAGGGGAAAGAGCCCATCTGCTTTCCAAGGGAAAAGCGCCTGTCTGCGACATCAGGGAGGGCACCCTATAGCTGTGCTCTTCCAAGGGGAAGGAGCTCATCTGCAACAACATGGAGCGCATCCAGGGTCCATGCTCTTCCCACGGGACGCGCCCATCTGTGACAAGTGAGGAAACCCATGATTTGTTTATTTCAGTTGTTCACAATGTGATGCTCTATATGTGTAATTATTTACTGTGCATTACATTTCATCAATCCGGTTTTAAACATACCGATAGGAATGCATATATTTGCTTGTTGTTAAACCTGTTATAGCTAGCATATGCCTCTTTTAAAGTTTTTTGATTGTTCAGTTGTTTGTAGTTAGCATATGTTCATTTTCAAATGCTATCTTTGGTTGTTCGTCGTACGCCTTGTTTATTCTAGTTATTCACAACGTGATGTTCTATATGTGCAAGTATGAACTATGCAGTTCAATTTCATCAGTACCAGTTTCAACAATACCACTATGACTACATTTGGTTGCTGCATCTTGTACTTAACACGCCTTTCCATTTTTATTTAACGATAACCAGTGTACTTTGACCGGCACAATACCAGTTTGAATGACCATGTTTTCTTGTTGTTAAATGTTAGGCCTATTGCAGTTAGCACACCTTTCCACTTGTTTTGCTTTACTAGCGTGCTTAAACTTGCACACTGAAGCTATCTTTTGGAGATTATTTTGTCTTCCATGTGTAATTTTGGTTGATGTTTAGCCTATTGTGCTTAAAATGCTTCTTGATGTACCTACATAGGACAATTTTGGGAACGACTGCTGTTTTCCATCGAAGTTACTTTCATCCCATGGTTTATATCTTCTTACTATTTAGGATATCCATAGCTGGTACCATATAGGTCGGCGGCTGATAAGGGACTAATCGGTGAATCGGACTTTTAACTAAATATATCTGCAACCCATTTTTCCTTAGGTTAACTAGGGCCATATGTAATATATCTGAGGCTACATAGCAACATGCACTGTACTTAATGTCTAAATATGCAATCCTAGGCTACATAGCAACAAGGAAGAGTGTTACATTAATGTTCTAATGATGTATAGATATACGTAGAAGAGCAGCAGCAGCAACAGCAACAACACAACCCTGTTTGGATACTCAACTTAGCTAGAGGATAAAGTTAGTTTCTAGCTCATTACTAACCCTGAACTAACTCCACCTAAAGAGTTGTTTGGATGGCAGGGTTAGATTGACAATAAATGCACTAGGAGAACTAGCTCCAATTAGCACCTCTTGGGTTGGACTCTAGTTTTTTTGGGTGGGTTATAGATGCAACTAGCTCAAACTAGCCCTCTTGTTTAGATATTCTTTCGGGCTATTTGAGCCCGAACTAGCTCAAACTAATTGTAACTCGTGGATACATCAGCAGATAATTTTCAAGAACGAACTAAACTCCTTCTGGCCCATAATATAAGATGTTAATTCATCTAATACATGAGTATATTGGATGTTATAAGATACTCCCTCCGTTCCTAAATATTTGTCTTTTTAGAGATTTCAAATGGACTACCACATACAGATGTATATAGACATATTATAAAAGAGTGTTGTACTACATCATTGTGCCATTGTTGTTTAGCTTCTAATATTAACTTGGTGCTTTTAGGTACATATGTCATTGGTAAAGATCCGCGTTTCGACCCTTTCTGCGTATTGGGCAATGAGATATCAATGAATCAACATCAAGTGAGGAAGCTGATAAAGATTGTTAGTAAAATGGGTCCAAAGATGGCAATTAAACTATTTGTTTGCACTTTATCCAAGACAACAGCAAACTGTAGGATGGTAAGTAAGAAGTCTGCAGCCTTCCTTTTACTACCCATAATGAGTTGTGTCAGATGACAATGTCTGAAATCTTATTCCATTGCAGTGGTTGCCAAAGCACTTTACTCAAGATTACCTCTCAAACTACATGATTTGTGGGCAAGCAAAGGTTAAAGTATTTCTACCAGAACACGGTGATTATCTAGATGTTTTCATGAAGACCGTGAAGGATGGGTGGTCGGCCATCACAAGGGGTTGGACTAGAGTCGTGCGTGCCTTCTGCATGGAGGAGGGCACAATATGGGCATTCCGCTTCACCTTGTTCAGCAACCAGAATATATTTTGCCTCTTTCTTTACCATATTTAATAGTACAAGTATACAACTGTGCTTCATCATTCTTTATTTGGTTCTTATGTAATTCTTGAACATATGTACCTATGAATCGAATAATGCATTGGTTGTTTGAACCTGATGGATATGAATAAATTTGTAGCATACATTCAAATTCAAATCCAAATCCGGTACAATTTGGAAAAGCAACAATTAAATTACGATGAAATTACGCTCTCCAAGTTGTTACGGCACACATGGTTGGTAAAACACAAACGTTTGTGATATGCATCATAATCCAAGACGGTTCATAGAGAGGAAACGTGTGCAAGCATGCACACAGTTGCCGTTTGCAAAGCGTGTGCGATGTCAGACAATATCACAAACGGTGCGGGCAAACTAAACATTTGTGTTAGTTGCCTTATCATACACGATTTGCAACCATGAACTGTTTCTGATGAAGTATGCATCGTAAACGTTGCACCACAGAATAGCGTGTACAATAGTTGTCGTGTACGACAATGTTACGACGGTCCGACGTTTTGTAATCCCGTCTGACACTCGCACGACGATTAGCTAATCTTTCTTAACGGTGAACCGTTTGTGATGGGCCACGCATCATACACGTTCTATAATAGTGAACCGTTTGTGATGGGCCGCGCATCGTAAACGTAGCACCACAGAATACCGACTGCGATGGCAATGCGAGTAGAAACGAATAGGAGTACTGTAGGGGCCCTATCCCCGACGGTTTATCGGTCGTGTGGGAAGGAACCCCTGTCGCCCACACTCACTTGGAGACGGTTCCATATGCCGTCACGGAAAGGGGTTAAAAACTGTTTGTTTAGGACTGACGTGCACCAGTGCTAGTATGCCTCTACTTGACTAACTCGTTAAACAAAGATGGTTAAGTTTCCTAGCCATAGACATGTGTTGTCATTTGATGAAAGACATCACATCATTAGAGAATGATGTGATGGACAAGACCCATCCATTAGCTTAGCATAATGATCGTTAAGTTTATTGCCATTGCTTTCTTCATGACTTATACATGTTCCTATGACTATGATATTATGCAACTCCCGAATACCAGAGGAACACTTAGTGTGCTATCAAACGTCACAACGTAACTGGGTGATCATAAAGATGCTCTACAGGTGTCTCCAATGGTGTTTGTTGAGTTGGCATAGATCAAGATTAGGATTTGTCACTCTGATTGTCGGAGAGGTATCTCTAGGCCCTCTCGGTAATGCACATCACTATAAGCCTTGCAAGCAATGTGACTAATGATTTAGTTGCGGGATGATGCATTATGGAACGATTAAAGAGACTTGTTGGTAACAAGGTTGAACTAGGTATGATGATACCGATGATCGAATCTTGGGCAAGTAACATACCGATGACAAAGGGAACAATGTATGTTGTTATGCGGTTTGATTGATAAAGATCTTCGTAGAACATGTAGGAGCCAATATGAGCATCCAGGTTCTGCTATTGGTTATTGACCGGAGATGTGTCTCGGTCATGTCTACATAGTTCTCGAACCCGTAGGGTCCGCACGCTTAACGTTCGATGATGATTTTTATTATGAGTTTATGTGATTTGATGACCGAAGGCTGTTCGGAGTCCCAGATGAGATCACAGACATGACGAGGAGTCTCGAAATGGTCGACAGGTAACGATTCATATATTGGAAGGTTGCATTTGGACATCGGAATGGTTCCGAGTGGTTCGGGCATTTTTTCAGAGTACAGGGAGGTTACCGGAACCCCCCGGGGAAAGATATGGGCCATAGGAGGGAGGCTAACCAGCCCACAAGGGGCTGGTGCGCCCCCCACAAGGGAGGAGGCCCAATTGGACTTGGGAAGGGGGCGCCACCCCCATTTCCTTCTCCTACTCCCTCTCCTTCCCCTTTTCCCCCTCCGGTAGAAGGAAAAAAAGGGTGGGGCCAAATCCTACTAGGACTGGAGTCCTAGTAGGACTCCCCTCTCCCTGGTGCACCCCTTGTTGGCCGGCCTCCTCCTCCCCTCCTTTATATACGTGTGCGGTGCCCCCCTCCACAGTTTTACACCTCGGTCATATTGTCGTAGTGCTTAGGCGAAGCCCTGCGCCGGTAACTTCATCATCTCCGTCACCATGCAGTCGTGTTGACAAAATTCTCCCTCGACCTCAACTGGATTAAGAGTTTAAGGGACGTCACCGAGATGAACGTGTGGAGATCGCGAAGGTGCCATGCGTTCGGTACTTGGATCGGTTGGATCGCGAAGACGTTCGACTACATCAACCGCATTACTAAACGCTTCCGCTTTCGGTCTACGAGGGTATGTGGACACACTATCCCCGCTCGTTGCTATGCTTCTCCTAGATAGATCTTGCATGATCGTAGGTAATGTTTTTGAAATACTACGTTCCCCAACATCACGGACATGACGAGGAGTCTCAAATGGTCGAGAGTTACTGATTCATATATTGGAAGGTTGCATGTGGACATCGGAATGGCGAGTGGTTCGGGCATTTTTCCAGAGTAACAGGAGGTTACCGGAACCCCCGGGAGAAGTATTGGGCCTTATTGGAGGAGAGGAGAAAGGCCACGTGAGAGGCCCCCCCCTTGCATAAACCGAATTGGACTAGGGGAATGGGTCGGCCCCCCTCTTTTCTTCTCCCTCTCTTTCCCTTCCCCTTCCCCTATTCCCTCTCCGGTGGAAGGAAGCAGGGGGGGCGAATCCTACTTGGACTAGGAGTCCAAGTAGGACTCCCCCCTTATGGCGCGCCCCCTAGGCCGACCACCTCCTCCTCCCTCCTTTATATACGGAGGCGGGGGGCACCACAAAGGCACAACAGGCATCTCTTAGCTGTGTGTGGTGCACCCCTCCATAGTTTCCCACCTCGGTCATATCGTTGTACTGCTTAGGCGAAGCCCTACGCCGGTAACTTCATCATCACTGTCGCCCTGAAGGAACTCTCCCTCATCCTCAACTAGATCAATAGCTCGAGGGACGTCATCGTGCTGAACGTGTGCAGAACCCGGAGGTGCCGTACATTCGGTACTTGGATCGGTTGTATCATGAAGTAATGCGACTACATCAACCGCGTTACTAAACGCTTCCGCTTTCGGTCTACGAGGTTACGTGGACACACACTAACCTCTCGTTCCTATGCATCTCCTAGATAGATCTTGCGTGATCATAGGAATTTTTTGGAAATATTGTGTTCCTCAACAGTGGTATTAGAGCCAGGTCTATGAGTAGATGTTATACTCCCTCCTTTCCGGTTTATAGGGATTATCTCAACATTTTAGTTTTCCCATTTTATAAGTCTCAATTTGGTTGTTCCCCATCACATGTTCAGATTTCAAGGTGCAATAAATCATTGCATGCAACTATTAAGAGAAAATTGACCGATGCATGTACTTTGTGCATGCATGCATTGCAATTAATGCATTGGTGAACACAATTTTTGAGGGAAAAAAGCCCATTAATTGAGTGGTTTTGCAAACTACAAAAAAATTTCACCACTCACCATCTACCTTGGTTGGTAAGATTTTTGAATTGAGGCCTATAAGCCGGAAAGGAGGTAGTATGCACGAGTAGAACACAAAGAGTTGTGTGCGATAATAGTCATACTGCTTACCACCAATCTCGTACTCTGATTCGGCGGTATTGTTGGATGACGCGGCCAGACCAACATTACATGACCGCGTTCGTGAGACTGGTTGTACCGACGTGCTTCGCACACAGGTGGCTGGTGGGTGTCTATTTCTCCAACTTTAGTTGAATCGAGTTCTGATTACGGCCGGTCCTTGTTAAAGGTTAAAACAACACACTTGACGAAAAATCATTGTGGTTTTGATGCGTAGGTAAGAACGGTTCTTGCTAGAAGCCCGTAGCAGTCATGTAAAACTTGCAACAACAAACTAGAGGACGTCTAACTTGTTTTTGTAGGGCATGTTGTGATGTGATATGGTCAAGACGTGATAAGATATAAATTGTTGTATGAGATGATCATGTTTTGTAAAAGTTATCGGCAACTGGCAGGAGCCTTATGGTTGTCGCTTTATTGTATGAAATGCAATCTCCATGTAATTGCTTTACTTTAACACTAAGGGGTAGCAAAAGTCGTGGAAGCAATAGTTGGCTACATAACAATGATGCTACGATGGAGATCAAGGTGTCAAGCCGATGACGATGGAGATCATGACGGTGCTTTGGAGATGGAGATCAAAGGCACAAGATGATGATGACCAAATCATGTCACATATTTTGATTGCATGTGATGTTTATCCTTTATGCATCTTATTTTGCTCAGTACGGCGGTAGCATTATAAGATGATTGAGGGAGTCCTGGACTAAGGGGTCCTTGGGCGTCCAGCCTGTTATCTATGGGCCAGACTGATGGGCTGTGAAGATATGAAGACCGAAGACTGCACCCGTGTCCGGATGGGACTCTCCTTGGCGTGGAAGGCAGGCTTGGCGACGGAATATGTAGATTCCCTTCTTTGTAACCGACCCCTAGATCCCCCTGGTGTCTATATAAACCATAGGGTGTAGTCCGGAAGGGATATACTCAACACCTTAGTCATACAGGCTAGACTTCTAGGGTTTAGCCATTACGATCTCGTGGTAGATCAACTCTTGTAATAATCATATTCATCAATATCAATCAAGCAGGACGTAGGGTATTACCTCCATCAAGAGGGCCCGAACCTGGGTAAAACTTCGTGTCCCCTCTCTCCTGTTACCATCAACCTTAGACGCACAGTTCGGGACCCCCTACCCGAGATCCTCCGGTTTTGACACCGACATTGGTGCTTTCATTGAGAGTTCCTTTGTGTTGTCGCTGAAAGGTTTGATGGCCCCTTCAATCATCAATGATGACGCTGTCTGCGGAGAAACGTTGCTCCCCGGGCAGATCTTCGTATTTGGCGGCTTCACACTGCGGGCCAACTCGTTTGGCCATTTGGAGCAGATCGAAAGCTACGCCCTTGGCCATCAAGTCAGTTTCGGGAGCCTGAATTACGTGGCAGACATCCGCGGAGACTTGATCTTCGCCGGATTCGATACCGCAGTGGCTGCTCCCGGTCACCCCAATGATCATGACCTAAACCTGTCAACGGGTGACATCCAGGAGATCGCTCCTGCAACCGCTCTGACCCTAGAGCCGGAGCAGGCCGCGCCATCCAAAAACGGGAGGATGAACCCCACCTCGGAGGCCGTAGATTCCATGGCGTTGGAGCCGCACATGGACCTGGTCTCACACGATGCCTATGCCACCGGAACGCCAGACTCGTCTCTGGCCATAGGTTCCGAACCACGCGAGCCCGTGGATGCCGAGCTTGATCGTTTATCGATCTTCAAATTCAGCGCCGCAGACATCTTCCAGCACTCGCCTTTGGGCGATGTGCTAAACTCGTTAAAAAACCTATCCTTGGCGGAGGACTCTCAGCCGAACTATATCCGGCTCAAACTAGGGGCTGACGATGGAGAATTTTACTTCCCACCCACCATCCACTTTATAGCCATGATCGAGGATTCGACCAATGAACTTGATTACGACTCCGAGGACATCGACGGTATGGACGACGATGCTGGAGAAGAAGAGGCCCAGAACCCGCCGTTCACCGGACGCTGGACGGCCACTTCCTCGTATGACGTATACATGGTGGATGCACCAAAGGAGAACAGCGGCGACGATAAGGAAGACCCAGTTGAGGATAAACCTTCTGAACTACAGTCCAAGCGCCGGCATCAGTGGTGCCGCTCTAAATCACGCCGTAGTAAAGACAACAACACTAGCACAGGAGAAGATGACACTCCGGAAGGTGCCGAAGACAACGAAGACCCCGTCGATAAAGCAAACAAACAAGATGAACGGGAAGATGAGCAGGTTAGCCCTGTTAAACAGGCCACACATGAAGATTTGGAGGACGATAATTACCTCTCACTCTCTGAAGATGAGGTGAGCCTCGGCACCGAAGATTTCATCATGCCCGAGGAACCTCTTGAGCAGGAGCGCTTCAAGCGCCAGCTAATAGCCACGGCAAGGAGCTTGAAAAATAAGCAGCAGCAGCTTCAAGCTGACCAAGATCTGCTCAATGATAAATGGAATGATGTCCTAGCAGCCGAAGAGTATGGCCTCAAGCGCCCAACCAAAAGCTACCCAAAACACAAATTGCTACCTCACTTCGACGAGGAGGCGCCGGAGTACATACCACCATCGCACAATATGGCCGACCGACCACCACGTGGTCGGGAGAGAATGATAACTCATGCCGAACACCAGCCCGCCCCGCCTCATCAATTAGGCAGAGGTAAATTAGCCCACGGCCATACATATGACCTCCGGCAGAACCTGAACAATAAAGCAGGACATACAAGATCAATCTACGGATTGCGAGGACGCGCCTCGACAGGCGACCACGGCCACCTATTCAGACATGACAAACCCAGTCATGCGGGGGCCGAACACCGCAGACAGACTCTATCAGAGCTGCATCACGATACGGCTCGATATAGAGGCCCCGCACACCCTCATTGCTTCACTGATGAGGTCCTGGATCACGAATTCCCCGAAGGATTCAAGCCCGTGAACATAAAATCATACGATGGAACCACGGACCCTGCGGTGTGAATCGAGGACTTCATTCTCCACATCCATATGGCCCACGGAGATGACCTCCACGCCATAAAATACCTCCCTCTAAAACTCAAAGGGCCAGCTTGGCATTGGCTAAACAGTCTGCCTGAAAATTCCATTGGCAGCTGGGAGGACTTGGAAGAGGCTTTCCTTGATAACTTCCAAGATACATGTGTGTTCGACCTCTGGACGCTGATGAATTAAGCCATATAGGTCAACAGCCCGGAGAGTCTGCCAGGAAATTCTGGACAAGGTTCTTAACTAAAAAGAACCAAATAGTCGACTGTCCGGATGCTGAAGCTCTAGCAGGTTTTAAGCATAGCATCCGCGACGAATGGTTGGCCCGTAGCAAAAACAATACAAGCGACGCCGACACCCCTGAAGTTAAAAGCAACAAAGACAAGTCTCGATGCAATAGATACAACCGCCGAAACAACAGTGACAACACCGATGATACGGCGGTCAACGCCGGATTCAGCGACTCTAAGTCCGGTCAGCGGAAGAAGCCATTCCAAAAGAACAATTCAGGCCCATCCAGCTTGGACCGCATACTTGATCATCCATGCCAGATTCACGGCACCCCCGACAAGCCTCCTAATCATACAAATAGAGAGTGCTGTGTGTTCAAACAGGCCGGAAAATTAAACGCCGAGAATAGGGAAAAGGGATCGCAAAGCGAGGATGATGATGAAGAGCCACGAAAACCAAACACAGGGGGACAGAAGAAGTTTCCCCCTTAGTTCAAAATAGTGAACATGATATATGCTACCCACATCCCTAAGAGGGAGCGCAAGCGTACTCAGGGACGTCTACGCGATAGAGCTAGTCGCCCCAAAATTCAACCCATGGTCGTCATGCCCGATCACCTTTGATCGTCAGGATCACCCGACCAGCATTCGTCACGGAGGCTCAGCCGCACTGGTCTTAGACCGAATAATTGATGGGTTCCACCTAACTCGTGTGCTCATGGACGGCGGTAGCAGCCTCAATCTTCTCTATCAGGATACAATGCGAAAAATGGGCATTAACCCATCAAGGATCAAGCCTACAAAGACCACCTTTAAAGGAGTCATTCCAGGCGTAGAGGCTCGTTGGACGGGCTCAATCACATTAGAGGTTGTCTTCGGATCTCCGGACAACTTCCGAAGTGAGGAGTTAGTCTTTGATATCGTCCCATTCCATAGCGGCTATCATGCACTGCTCGGACGAACTGCGTTTGCTCGATTCAACGCAGTGCGACACTATGCTTATCTCAAGCTCAAGATGCCCGGCCACGCGGCATCATAAGAGTCAATGGCAATATGGAATGCTCTCTCCGTACAAAAGAGCACACAGCTGCCCTAGCAGCAGAAGTACCAAGCGGCCTTCTCAAGCAGAACCTTCATTCGGTTGTCGAGCCCTCGGACACCCTTAAGAGGGTCTGGACTACTCTACAGCAGGAGAGCTCGGCTCGTCAGGAGCTCGACTAGCAATATGGCCTCCGTCTCAGTCCCGATCAAGCGGTGGCCTGCGTGCCACACATCCATAACTACGCACTGAAAATTCCATGGGCATCGACGGAGGCATAGCTAGCTTGTGATCCACGGCACGGCCTAACTGACATCGGATACACACATGCTTTCACTTTTTCTTGTTTTATTTCATGTTTTAATCCCACAGACCCCATCAGGTGGTCTGGTTATCGGTCCTCTTGAAGGATAGACACACCAAGATGGCGAGGAGCGCAGACATACGGGGACTTTTTAGGTGATTCCATTAACAATAAATCTACCTGTCTTCCAGGACCCACATGCAGCTCTTCCCTGGTTTCGGCATGTTAAATAGCATGTTGCTTATTGCACTGCTTGTATCAATGCGCCTTAACGTACTAATTACATTACAATGAAAACAGTTTGTAGCTGAAGCTGTAGGACCCCAGTTGTTTACCTTTACACCTTTTCTGTTTTCTTTCTCTCTTTTCTTTATTTTTTCAGTTTCCCTGTGGATAACCCCATTAGGTAGCACCCGTACACTTTGGTACATTTTGATGTTTGCCAGGGGCTTTATAGCACCCCACATTACGGCAACAAAAGTCCGAGCACTTCTTATAAGTATAGTTTGGCACCCCGAATTTAGCACTATATGCATTGGCTCCGAATCATGTTTTTGGTCAATAGTTGGGTTTCCCGTCTCCTATGCTTGCTACCCTACGTTCCGCTACATCGGCTAGGATAGTAAAGGGAGAACTACTACAATTGTGCCCTGGTCTAAACCGGATGAGCACCTAAGTAGAGAAAGCCGAAAACTGACGGTCATGATGCGGCGAGAGCCGGTCAGCTGTTCGGAGGTCTCAGATCGTTGGAGGTTTTTCCGCATTTCACGAAGGATCATACTTCCCGATCAGACGCTGATAGCACTCTGGTTCATATACCAGGGGCTCCGCCTATGTTCCATTATAAAAATCCTATGGCTAAGTGAGGGCGTTCAAGTCGTATAGTCTGGTTGCCTGGTTCGTTCTGCTAAACAACTCCTTCAAGGACCATATAATTGGATCAAGATTGTTTAGATACCATCCCGATCACCTCCGTACTACCTATGTGAGGGCAGAAGCCGACGACTAGCCAACCCTCAAATTTCATATAACACGGCTGCACAAGAGGACACAATCAAAACATAAATTATATCACAAAGCGGATTTGTTGTCATCATACAAGACAAAATATGAGTGTATTCAATACGGGACTACGTGGCTACAATACGGGACACCTCTAGGACATCCGCAAAATAGCGCTCGGGTGTACGGTGCTCCTTGCCCTTCGGCGGCCCCTTGGTCAGCTCGACGGCCTCCATCTTCGCCCACCACATCTTGCAAAGAGCAAAGGCCATCCGGGCACCTTCAATACAGACCGATCGCTTTACGACCTCAAGCCGCGGGCAGGCACTAACAAGCCGCTTCACCAACCCAAAGTAGCTGTGTCGGCATTCTGGGAACGGGGGTCCCTAGACTTGCCTGCCTGCGGCCCGCAGCGTGGCTGAGCCAGCAGGCCGTACGGCCCATCTTCATCAGCAAAGCACTCAAGACCCTCGCGAGGGGCCAAGCCTCGCGAGGCGGATGATGCAGGACCTCCTCCGGAGTGGCCTAGCTGGGCAGGCTCACGAGGAGTGGAGATATCAAGGCAGGGCGAACCTCACGAGGCTTTCATGACGTGAGCCATGACGATCGACACCAGGCGGGCGCCAGCGCGCACAGCGTCCTTGTTTCCTCTTTGGTGCAAAGGGGGCAAGCGCAGCCGCAGAGTACCGAGGCATCAGGAAAAGGTTGCCATTTCGGTGCAACAAGACCAAGACTGAGGACTGCAAGACGGAGGTCATCGTGGATCCCGGAACGGCGTCACCACCGGAACTTTGTGCAGGCGAAGACTACTTTTGTCAGGATAGCTTGTACTAGTTGTCTCCCTTTAAATTAGCCCGCCATTGTTGGCTCCCTTCCCGATCGATTTTTGGGAAGAGGACCAGGGCCTCTATAAATAGGACTAGCCACCATAGTGGAAAAGGGGATCCCCGGCCAAAAAAGAGAGACCACCACACACACAAGCTCACCGAGCACAAGAACGCCTCAACCTCAGGAGGCCGTTCTCCCCTTATATTGTTCATCATCAGCCCAAGAGGCAATCCACCACCACCACACAGGAGTATGGTATTACACCACAACGGTGGCCCGAACCAGTATAAACCTTGTGTCCTTCTGTGTTGTGAGTTCATCGAGTTCGTCCGCGAGATCCTAGTAAGCTAGAGCGTAGATCAGTTGGAGGGAAAGACTTTGCGCATACCCCGGTGTTCGAACCTTAAGGGTTTGCCGGGACCCCAAACCCCGACATTTGGCGTGCTAGGTAGGGGTGCGCCAGAGCCTTTTCTCCGCCAATCGGCTCTCCGACGTTCACCGGCTATGATGTCTGGCGACCCAAGAGCCGGACCCGACCGCTGGCCAGACTAGCCAGCCCGGACGGCGCCGCCTGCCCATGAGGACTCGACCCCGCACCCCAGGAGGCGCGGGCGTCACCGAGCTCTGCCAGGCGCGGACAGCGTGGCCAGGCATCGTCCACCCTCACCCCGCAGCAAGAGCGAGCAGCAAGTCACGCCGCTGCGACGGTGCCGCACTCACGGCGGGAGCAAGCGAACATGCGGGCGGCACTCACAGTGGCAAGGGGGCTGCTGCGATGCAGGCTGATGGAGAGCGGCTGGGACACGCTGCTTGAGCGTGTTGCAGAGCTCCTGGACGCAGCGGCATCAGGAGCGCCACCCTTCAGCTATCGACTTCCCCCCCAGGCCAATGCAAGGTCGCGCGGCGAGCCTCACCACATTTGCGCGCCGTCAATACGCCCGGGGGCTTCACCAACATCAGCGCAGCCGGCGGCGTAGCGGGTTCCAACCCCCCCCCCCCCC
>NC_053026.1:263429740-263440607 GCF_003073215.2 Triticum urartu | reverse complement strand
TCGTTTCGTCCCCAAAGGTGGCACGTTCCCTACCGAAACCATCACGCTTGTTGTGAGAAGCTTAGACCCAAACTTGCACCAAATGGGACAAAAAATTTACCATGACATGTTGATGCCGCTCCATGATAGAATGCCAAGTTTCATGAATTTAAGACAAGTTTTGGATTTACCAGAATTTTAAAACCAAGTATCTCAATGTTTGCGGCAGAGTGACGGTGGCAGGGTGTTTGAAATTTATTCCCATTTCTTGCATGGGACCTAAGCATGCACCGAAGGACACAAATTCCATTTTTAAACCAATTTATATGCACTCGAGCATGTGCATGTAGTTCAAATTTTAAATATGCACATAAAATGCCTGGAAAACCCAGTTAATGTATAAAAATATCCAAACGAACACCGAAAAATTCAAAAATTAAACACAACACTCTTGTTGTTCTATGTTGACACTAGAAAATTTTGGAAAGCAATAAGAGGCAACGGATATCATTTTGTCCCCAAAGGTGGCACGTTCCCTACCAAAACCATCACGCTTGTTGGGAGAAGCACTGGTTTGTGAGAAGCTTATACCCAAACCTGCCGCAAATGGGACAAAAATTTCACCACGACATGTTGATGGCGCTCCATGATAGCATGCCAAGTTTCATGAATTTCAGACGAGTTTTGGATTTACTAGAATTTAAAAGCCAAATATCTCAATGTTTGCGGCCGAGTGACGGTGGAAGGGTGTCTGAAATTCATTCCCATTTCTTGAATGGGACCTAAACATGCACCGAAGGACACAAATTTGATTTTTCTACCAATTTATATGCACTGGAGCAGTGCATGTAGTTCAAATTCCAATTATGCACATAAAATACCTAGAAAAGCTAGTTAATGTATAAAAATGTCCAAACGAACCCTGAAATATTCCAAAATTAAACGCAACACTCCTGTTGTTCTATATTGCCACTAGAAAAATTTTGAAAGATATAAGAGGCAACGTATATCGTTTCGTCCCCAAAGGTGGCATGTTCCCTACCGAAACCATCACGCTTGTTGTGAGAAGCTCTGGTTTGTGACAAGCTTATACCCAAACCTGCCCCAAATGGGACAAAAAATTTACCACGGCATGTTGATGCCGCTCCATGATAGCATGCCAAGTTTCATGAATTTAATAAGAATTTTGGATTTACTAGAATTTCAAAACCAAGTATCTCAATGTTTGGGGCCGAGTGACGGCGGCAAGGTGTTTGAAATTCATTCCCATTTCTTGCATGGTACCTAAGCATGCACCGGAGGACACAAATTTTATTTTTAAACCAATTTATATGCACTGGAGCATGTGCATGTAGTTCAAATTTTAATTATGCACATAAAATGGCTGGAAAACCCACTTAATGTATAAAAATGTCCAAACGAACCCCGAAAAATTCCAAAATTAAACACAACACTCTAGTTGTTCTATGTTGACACTAGAGAATTTTTGAAAGCAATAAGAGGCAACGGATATCGTTTTGTCCCCAAAGGTGGCACATTCCCTACCGAAACCATCACGCTTGTTGGGAGAAGCTCTGGTTTGTGAGAAGCTTATACCCAAACCTGCCCCAAATGGGACAAAAATTTACCACAGCATGTTGATGGCGCTCCCTGATAGCATGCCAAGTTTCATGAATTTCAGACAATTTTGGATTTACTACAATTTAAAAACCAAGTATCTCAATGTTTGCGGCCGAGTGACGGTGGCAGGGTGTTTGAAATTCATTCCCATTTCTTGCATGGGATCTAAGCAGGCACCGAAGGACACAAATTTGATTTTTCAACCAAGTTATATGCACCGGAGCATGTGCATGTAGTTGAAATTTTAATTATGCACATAAAATGCCTAGAAAACCTAGTTCATGTATAAAAATGTCCAAACGAACCCTGAAAAATTCCAAAATTAAAAGCAACACTCCTGTTGTTGTATATTGCCACTAGAAATTTTTTGAAAGCAATAAGAGGCAACGTATATCGTTTCGTCCCCAAAGGTGGCACGTTCCCTACCGAAACCATCACGCTTGTTGTGAGAAACACTGGTTTGTGAGAAGCTTATACCCAAACCTGCCCCAAATGGGATAAAAAATTTACCACGACATGTTGATGCCGCTCCATGATAACATGCCAAGTTTCATGAATTTAAGACGAGTTTTGGATTTACTAGAATTTTAAAACCAAGTATCTCAATGTTTGCAGCTGAGTGACGGTGGCAGGGTGTTTGAAATTTATTCCCATTTCTTGCATGGGACCTAAGCATGCACCGAAGGACACAAATTAGATTTTGCAACCAATTTATATGCAATGGAGCATGTGCATGTAGTTCAAATTTTAATTATGCACATAAAATGCCTATAAAACCTAGTTAATGTATAAAAATGTCCAAAAACCCTGAAAAATTCCAAAATTAAACGCAACACTCGTGTTGTTCAATATTGCCACTAGAAAATTTTGAAAGCAATAAGAGGCAACGTATATCGTTTCGTCCCCAAAGGTGGCACGTTCCCTACCGAAACCATCACGCTTGTTGTGAGAAGCTTAGACCCAAACCTGCACCAAATGGGACAAAAAATTTACCACGACATGTTGATGCCGCTCCATGATAGAATGCCAAGTTTCTTGAATTTAAGACGAGTTTTGGATTTACTAGAATTTTAAAACCAAGTATCTCAAGTTTGCGCTAGAGTGACGTCGGCAGTGTGTTCGAAATTCATTCACATTTCTTGCATGGGACCTAAGCATGCACCGAAGGACACAAATTCCATTTTTAAACCAATTTATATGCACTGGAGCATGTGCATGTAGTTCAAATTTTAATTATGCACATAAAATGCCTGGAAAACCCAGTTAATGTATAAAAATGTGCGAACGAACACCGAAAAATTCCAAAATTAAACACAACACTCCTGTTGTTCTACGTTGACACTAGAAAATTTTGGAAAGCAATAAGAGGCAACGGATATCGTATTGTCCCAAAAGGTGGCACGTTCCCTACCGAGACCATCACGCTTGTTGGGAGAAGCTCTGGTTTGTGAGAAGCTTATACCCAAACCTGCCCCAAATGGGACAAAATTTTTACCACAGCATGTTGATGCCGCTCCATGATTGCATGCCAAGTTTCATGAATTTCAGACGAGTTTTGGATTTACTAGAATTTGAAAACCAAGTATCTCAATGTTTGCAGCCGAGTGATGGTGGCAGGGTGTTTGAAATTTATTCCCATTTCTTCCATGGGACCTAAGCTTGCACCGAAGGAGACAAATTTGATTTTTCAACCTATTTTATGCACTGGAGCATGTGCATGTAGTTCAAATTTGAATTCTGCACATAAAATGTCTATAAAACCTAGTTAATGTATAAGAATGTCCAAAGAACCCTAAAAAATTCCAAAATTAAAGGAAACACTCCTGTTGTTCTATATTGCCACTAGAAAATTTTGAAAGCAATAAGAGGCAACGTATATCGTTTCGTCCCCAAAGGTGGCACGTTCCCTACCGAAACCATCACGCTTGTTGTGAGAAGCTTAGACCCAAACTTGCACCAAATGGGACAAAAAATTTACCATGACATGTTGATGCCGCTCCATGATAGAATGCCAAGTTTCATGAATTTAAGACGAGTTTTGGATTTAGCAGAATTTTAAAACCAAGTATCTCAATGTTTGCGGCAGAGTGACGGTGGCAGGGTGTTTGAAATTTATTCCCATTTCTTGCATGGGACCTAAGCATGCACCGAAGGACACAAATTCCATTTTTAAACCAATTTATATGCACTGGAGCATGTGCATGTAGTTCAAATTTTAATTATGCACATAAAATGCCTGGAAAACCAAGTTAATGTATAAAAATGTCCAAACGAACACCGAAAAATTCCAAAATTAAACACAACACTCCTGTTGTTCTATGTTGACATTAGAAAATTTTGGAAAGCAATAAGAGGCAACGGATATCGTTTTGTCCCGAAAGGTGGCACGTTCCCTATCGAAACCATCACGCTTGTTGGGAGAAGCTCTGGTTTGTGACAAGCTTATACCCAAACCTGCCCCAAATGAGACAAAATATTTACCACGGCATGTTGATGGCGCTCCATGATAGCATGCCAAGTTTCATGAATTTCAGACGAGTTTTGGATTTACTAGAATTTAAAAACCAAGTATCTCAATGTTTGCGGCCGAGTGACGGTGGAAGGGTGTTTGAAATTCATTCCCATTTCTTTAATGGGACCTAAGCATGCACCGAAGGACACAAATTTGATTGTTCAACCAATTTATATGCACTGGAGCATGTGCATGTAGTTCAAATTCGAATTATGCACATAAAATGCCTAGAAAACCTAGTTGATGTATAAAAATGTCCAAACGAACCCTGAAATATAACAAAATTAAACGCAACACTCCTGTTGTTCTATATGACCACTACAATTTTTTTGAAAGAAATAAGAGGTAAAGTATATCGTTCCGTCCCCAAAGGTGGCACGTTCTCTACCGAAACCATCACGCTTGTTGTGACAAGCTCTGGTTTGTGAGAAGCTTATACCCAAACCTGCCCCAAATGGGACAAAAAATTTACCACGGCATGTTGATGCCGCTCCATGATAGCATGCCAAGTTTCATGAATTTAAGAAGAGTTTTGGATTTACTAGAATTTTAAAACCAAGTATCTCAATGTTTGCGGCCGAGTGACGGTGCTAGGGTGTTTGAAATTCATTCCCATTTTTGCATGGGACCTAAGCATGCACCGAAGGACACAAATTTTATGTTTAAACCAATTTATATGCACTGGAGCATGTGCATGTAGTTCAAATTTTAATTATGCACATAAAATGCTTGGAAAACCCAGTTAATGTATAAAAATGTCCAAACGAACCTCGAAAAATTCCAAAATTAAACACAACACTCCAGTTGTTCTATGTTGACAATAGAGGATTTTTGAAAGCAATAAGAGGCAACGGATATCGTTTTGTCCCCAAAGGTGGCACGTTCCCTACCGAGACCATCACGCTTGTTGGGAGAAGCTCTGGTTTGTGAGAAGCTTATACCCAAACCTGCCCCAAATGGGACAAAATTTTTACCACGGCATGTTGATGGCGCTCCATGATAGCATGCCAAGTTTCATGAATTTAAGACGAGTTTTGGATTTACTAGAATTTAAAAACCAAGTATCTCAATGTCTGCGGCCGAGTGACGGTGGCAGGGTTTTTGAAATTCATTCCTATTTCTTGCATGGGACCTAAGCATGCACCGAAGGACACAAATTTGATTTTTCAACCAATTTATATGCACTGGAGCATGTGCATGTAGTTGAAATTCAAACTATGCACATAAAATGCCTAGAAAACCTAGTTAATGTATAAAAATGTCCAAACGAACCCTTAAAAATTCCAAAATTAAAAGCAACACTCCTGTTGTTGTATATTGCCACTAGAAAATTTTTGAAACCAATAAGAGGCAACGTATATCATTTCGTCCCCAAAGGTGGCACGTTCCCTACCGAGACCATCACGCTTGTTGTGAGAAGCTTATACCCAAACCTGCCCCAAATGGGACAAAAAATTTACCACGGTATGTTGATGCCGCTCCATGATAGCATGCCAAGTTTCATGAATTTAAGACGAGTTTTGGATTTACTAGAATTTTAAAACCAAGTATCTCAATATTTGCGGCCGAGTGATGGTGGCAGGGTGTTTGAAATTCATTCCTATTTCTTGCATGGGACCTAAGCATGCACCGAAGGACACAAATTTTATTTTTAAACCAATTTATATGCACTGGAGGATGTGCATGTAGTTCAGATTTTAATTATGCATATAAAATGCCTGGAATACCCAGTTAATGTATAAGAATGTCCAAACTAACCGTAAAAATTCTAAAATTAAAAACAACACTCCTGTTGTTTATGTTGACACTAGAAAATTTTGGAAAGCAATAAGAGGCAACGGATATCGTTTTGTCCCCAAAGGTGGCACGTTCCCTACCGAAACAATCATGCTTGTTGGGAGAAGCTCTAGTCTGTGAGAAGCTTATACCCAAACCTTCCCCCAAATGGGACAAAAATTTTACCACGGCATGTTGATGGCGCTCCATGATAGCATGCCAAGTTTCATGAATTTGAAACGAGTTTTGGATATACTAGAATTTGAAAACCAAGTATCTCAATGTTTGCAGCCTAGTGACGGTGGCAGGGTGTTTGAAATTTGTTCCCATTTCTTGCATGGGACGTAAGCATGCACCGAAGGACACAAATTTGATTTTTCAACCAATTTATATGCACTGGAGCATGTGCATGTAATTCAAATTTGAATTCTGCACATAAAATGCCTATAAAACCTAGTTAATGTATAAGAATGTCCAAAGAACCCTCAAAAATTCCAAAATTAAAGGCAACACTCCTGTTGTTCTATATTGCCACTAGAGAATTTTGAAAGCAATAAGAGGCAACGTATATCGTTTCGTCCCCAAAGGTGGCACGTTCCCTACCGAAACCATCACGCTTGTTGTGAGAAGCTTAGACCCAAACTTGCACCAAATGGGACAAAAAATTTACCATGACATGTTGATGCCGCTCCATGATAGAATGCCAAGTTTCATGAATTTAAGATGAATTTTGGATTTACTATAATTTTAAAACCAAGTATCTCAGGTTTTGCGGCAGAGTGACGGCGGCAGGGTGTTTGAAATTCATTCCCATTTCTTGCATGGGACCTAAGCATGCACCGAAGGACACACCATTTTAAACCAATTTATATGCACAGGAGCATGTGCATGTAGTTCAAATTTTAATTATGCACATAAAATGCCTGGAAAACCCAGTTAATGTATAAAAATGCCCAAACGAACACGGAAAAATTCCAAAATTAAACAAAACACTCCTGTTGTTCTATGTTGACACTAGAAAATTTTGGAAAGCAATAAGAGGCAACGGATATCATTTTGTCCCCAAAGGTGGCACGTTCCCTACCGAAACCATCACGCTTGTTGGGAGAAGCTCTGGTTTGTGACAAGCTTATACCCAAACCTTCCCGCAAATGGGACAAAAAATTTACCACGGCATGTTGATGCGACTCCATGATAGCATGCCAAGTTTCATGAATTTTAGACGAGTTTTGGATTTACTAGAATTTGAAAACCAAGTATCTCAATGTTTGCAGCCGAGTGACAGTGGCTGGGTGTTTGAAATTTATTCCCATTTCTTCCATGGGACCTAAGCATGCACCGAAGGAGACAAATTTGATTTTTCAACCAATTTATATGCACTCGAGCAAGTGCATGTAGTTCAAATTTGAATTCTGCACATAAAATGCCTATAAAACCTAGTTAATGTATAAGAATGTCCAAAGAACCCTGAAAAATTGCAAAATTAAAGGCAACACTCCTGTTGTTCTATACTGCCACTAGAAAATTTTGAAAGCAATAAGAGGCAACGTATATCGTTTCGTCCCCAAAGGTGGCATGTTCCCTACCGAAACCATCATGCTTGTTGTGAGAAGCTTAGACCCAAACCTGCACCAAATGGGACAAAAAATTTACCACGGCATGTTGATGCCGCTCCATGATAGAATGCCGAGTTTCATGAATTTAAGACGAGTTTTGGATTTACTATAATTATAAAACCAAGTATCTCAAGTTTGCGGCAGAGTGACGGTGGCAGGGTGTTTGAAATTCATTCCCATTTCTTGCATGGGACCTAAGCATGCACTGAAGGACACAAATTCCATTATTAAACCAATTTATATGCACTCGAGCATGTGCATGTAGTTCAAATTTTAAATATGCACATAAAATGCTTGGAAAAACCAGTTAATGTATAAAAATGTCCA
Source organism: Triticum urartu (assembly GCF_003073215.2). Lineage (NCBI taxonomy): Eukaryota > Viridiplantae > Streptophyta > Magnoliopsida > Poales > Poaceae > Triticum > Triticum urartu. The sequence goes on along the minus strand of NC_053026.1, from coordinate 263,432,777 downwards.
AACGAACACCGAAAAATTCAAAAATTAAACACAACACTCCTGTTGTTCTATGTTGACACTAGACAATTTTGGAAAGCAATAAGAGGCAACAGATATCATTTTGTCCCCAAAGGTGGCACGTTCCCTACCAAAACCATCACGCTTGTTGGGAGAAGCACTGGTTTGTGAGAAGCTTATACCCAAACCTGCCCCAAATGGGAGAAAAATTTCACCACGGCATGTTGATGGCGCTCCATGATAGCATGCCAAGTTTCATGAATTTCAGACGAGTTTTGGATTTACTAGAATTTAAAAGCCAAGTATCTCAATGTTTGCGGCCGAGTGACGGTGGAAGGGTGTCTGAAATTCATTCCCATTTCTTGAATGGGACCTAAACATGCACCGAAGGACACAAATTTGATTTTTCTACCAATTTATATGCACTGGAGCAGTGCATGTAGTTCAAATTCGAATTATGCACATAAAATACCTAGAAAAGCTAGTTAATGTATAAAAATGTCCAAACGAACCCTGAAATATTCCAAAATTAAATGCAAAACTCCTGTTGTTCTATATTGCCACTAGAAATTTTTTGAAAGATATAAGAGGCAACGTATATCATTTCGTCCCCAAAGGTGGCATGTTCCCTACCGAAACCATCACGCTTGTTGTGAGAAGCTCTGGTTTGTGACAAGCTTATACCCAAACCTGCCCCAAATGGGACAAAAAATTTACCACGGCATGTTGATGCCGCTCCATGATAGCATGCCAAGTTTCATGAATTTAATAAGAATTTTGGATTTACTAGAATTTCAAAACCAAGTATCTCAATGTTTGCGGCCGAGTGACGGCGGCAGGGTGATTGAAATTCATTCCCATTTCTTGCATGGTACCTAAGCATGCACCGAAGGACACAAATTTTATTTTTAAACCAATTTATATGCACTGGAGCATGTGCATGTAGTTCAAATTTTAATTATGCACATAAAATGGCTGAAAAACCCAGTTAATGTATAAAAATGTCCAAACGAACCCCGAAAAATTCCAAAATTAAACACAACACTCCAGTTCTTTTATGTTGACACTAGAGAATTTTTGAAAGCAATAAGAGGCAACGGATATCGTTTTGTCCCCAAAGGTGGCACATTCCCTACCGAAACCTTCACGCTTGTTGGGAGAAGCTCTGGTTTGTGAGAAGCTTATACCCAAACCTGCCCCAAATGGGACAAAAATTTACCACAGCATGTTGATGGCGCTCCATGATAGCATGCCAAGTTTCATGAATTTCAGACAAGTTTTGGATTTACTACAATTTAAAAACCAAGTATCTCAATGTTTGCGGCCGAGTGACGGTGGCAGGGTGTTTGAAACTTTCTTGCATGGGACCTAAGCATGCACCGAAGGACACAAATTTGATTTTTCAACCAAGTTATATGCACTGGAGCATGTGCATGTAGTTGAAATTTGAATTATGCACATAAAATACCTAGAAAACCTAGTTCATGTATAAAAATGTCCAAACGAACGCTGAAAAATTCCAAAATTAAAAGCAACACTCCTGTTGTTATATATTGCCACTAGAAAAAATTTGAAAGCAATAAGAGGCAACGTATATTGTTTCATCCCCAAAGGTGGCACGTTCCCTACCGAAACCATCACGCTTGTTGTGAGAAGCTCTGGTTTGTGAGAAGCTTATACCCAAACCTGCCCCAAATGGGATAAAAAATTTACCACGGCATGTTGATGCCGCTCCATGATAGCATGCCAAGTTTCATGAATATAAGACGAGTTTTGGATTTACTAGAATTTTAAGACCAAGTATCTGAATGTTTGCGGCCGAGTGACGGTGGCAGGGTGTTTGAAATTCATACCCATTTCTTGCATGGGACCTAAGCAGGCACCGAAGGACACAAATTTTATTTTTAAACCAATTTATATGCACTGGAGCATGTGCATGTAGTTCAAATTTTAATTATGCATATAAAATGCCTGGAAAACCTAGTTAATGTATAAAAATGTCCAAACTAACCCCGAAAAATTCCAAAATTAAACGCAACACTCCTGTTGTTCTATGTTGACACTAGAAAATTTTGGAAAGCAATAAGAGGCAATGGATATCATTTTGTCCCCAAAGGTGGCACATTCCCTACCGAAACCATCACGCTTGTTGGGAGAAGCTCTGGTTTGTGAGAAGCTTATACACAAACCTTCCCCCAAATGGGACAAAAATTTTACCATGGCATGTTGATGCCGCTCCATGATTGCATGCCAAGTTTCATGAATTTCAGACGAGTTTTGGATTTACTAGAATTTGAAAATCAAGTATCTCAATGTTTGCAGCCGAGTGACGGTGGTAGGGTGTTCGAAATTTATTACCATTTCTTGCATGGGACCTAAGCATGCACTGAAGGACACAAATTTGATTTTTCAACCAATTTATATGCAATGGAGCATGTGCATGTAGTTCAAATTTGAATTATGGACATAAAATGCCTATAAAACCTAGTTAATGTATAAAAATGTCCAAAAACCCTGAAAAATTCCAAAATTAAACGCAACACTCGTGTTGTTCTATATTGCCACTAGAAAATTTTGAAAGCAATAAGAGGCAACGTATATCATTTCGTCCCCAAAGGTGGCACGTTCCCTACCGAAACCATCACGCTTGTTGTGAGAAGCTTAGACCCAAACCTGCACCAAATGGGACAAAAAATTTACCATGACATGTTGATGCCGCTCCGTGATAGAATGCCAAGTTTCATGAATTTAAGACGAGTTTTGGATTTACTAGAATTTTAAAACCAAGTATCTCAAGTTTGCGGTAGAGTGACGGCGGAAGTGTGTTCGAAATTCATTCCCATTTCTTGCATGGGACCTAAGCATGCACCGAAGGACACAAATTCCATTTTTAAACCAATTTATATGCACTGGAGCATGTGCATGTAGTTCAAATTTTAATTATGCACATAAAATGCCTGGAAAACCCAGTTAATGTATAAAAATGTCCAAACGAACACCGAAAAATTCCAAAATTAAACACAACACTCCTGTTGTTCTA
>NC_053026.1:263412202-263428740 GCF_003073215.2 Triticum urartu | reverse complement strand
CTTGGCTGACATGATATGCCCAAGGTAGAGAACCTCATCAAGCCAAAACTCGCACTTTGAAAACTTCGCATAGAACTGATGTTCTCTGAGTTTGTCCAGAACCAATCTCAAGTGCTTGGCATGATCCTCCTTGTTCTTGGAAAAGACCAAAATGTCATCGAGATAGACCAAGACGAAGTCATTTGTGTAGGGGTTGAAGATGAAGTTCATCATGCGAGAGAACGTTGGATGAGTGTTGACAAGGCCGAAAGACATGACAGTGTATTCATAGGAACCATAGCTTGTCCTGAATGCTGTCTTGGGGATGTCTTGTTCACGAATGTGAATCTGATGATAGCCCATACGGAGGTCAAGCTTGGAGAATACTTGAGCACCTTTGAGTTGTTCGAATAGCTCATTGATGTTGGGAAGTGGGTACTTGTTCTTTATGGTCTTCTTATTCAATGGGCAGTAGTCGACACAAAGTCGGTCCGTGCCATCCTTCTTCTTGACAAAAAGAACACCACAACCCCATGGAGAAGAACTTGGTCGGATGAGACCCATACGCTCTTGAATATCAAGTTGTTTCTTCAGCTCCTTCAACTCTTCTGGTCCAAGCTTGTAAGGACGTTTGCAAACAGGTTCCGTGCCAGGCTCAAGATCGATGACGAATTCAACTGGCCGGTGAGGAGGCATTCCTGGAAGCTATTCTGGAAAGACGTCTTGATATTCACAAACGACTGGAATCTGAGAGATGGCATTCAACTCGCCCTTCTCGTTGAGAGAAAACAGTCGAATGGTATCATCACGAGTGGCAAAGACGGTCACATCCTCAGACGAGTGCGTCAATTGAATCTGCCTGGCAGCACAATCAAGTTGAGCTTTGTGCTTAGAAAGCCAGTCCATGCCGAGAATTAGATCAATATCCGAGTTACCAAGAACCATTGGAGAGGACAGAAACTTATAGTCTCCAAACTGAACAGGACATCGGGAGCAACCAAACTAGAAGTCATAAGCTTTCCGGGAGAAACAACTTGCATGACTTTGGACAAAACCTCCGTGTCAACATTGTGCTTCGATGCAAAAGGGAATGACAGGAAAGAATGTGATGCACCAGAGTCAAAAAGAACTTTTGCAGGAATATCGTTAACAGGAAGGTTACCCATGATCACTTCTGACGAGTCCTCTGCCTGAGCTGCGTTCATCATGTTAACCTTTGAAGACTTGGGATTATGCTTAACCACTGCATTGCTGGCAGATCTCATAGGAGGAGGAGGCGGAAGACGCCTCTGGTTGAAGCATTTGTTTGCATAGTGACCCTTTTGCTGACACTTGTTGAATGTCAGCTCTGAGAGCGGACGGTGATACGGAGCACTTGACCTTGGAGCATGAGACGAAGCTTTGTTCTGAAAGCCTGGGTTGGGTGGGTGGGAAGATCCATTGCCACCTTTGCTCTTCTGCTGATAAGGCTGACGGAACGGAGGAGGAGGAGGCAACCAATACTTTTGCTGCTTAGCTGCAACTTGAGTTGAAGAAGAAGAAAGAGTTGCATCCCTGACTCTCTTCTTGGAAGCATCGCACTTGAGCTGTGCAGCCACTTGCTTTAATGCCATATTGTAGAACTCATCATACTTTTTCGGCTCAAAAAGCGCAAGAGCTAGTTGCAGATCTTCTCTGAGGCCACCTCTGAACTAATAAATCATGCTCTTCTCGTCAGGGACGTCTTGCTTGGCGAAGCGAGCGAGCTTCTGGAACATGATGTTGTATTAGTAAACAGACAAGCTGCCTTGCTTCAAATTGCGGAACTCCTCACGCTTACTCTCAACAACACTCTGAGGAATGTGGTGAGCTTTGAAGTCTTGACGGAAATCATCCCAGGTAATCACACGACCTCCTCTGGAATCTTTGTATTGTTGATACCACTCAGCAGCTTGGTCTTTGAGTTGGAACGAAGCAAACTTGACAAAGTCCTCAGGCCTGACGTTGCTACATTCAAAATGTTTGCAGATATCCACGAGCCAATCATCAACATCTGTGGCCTCGACACAGTTACTGAAGGTCTTCGGCTGGTTTGTGAGGAACTGCTTGAGGGTAGCAAACTGAGTTTGATTGTTGCCATGGCCTTGATTTCCTTGGTTGCGCTCTTGCAAGAGTTGCATAATCAACTGCATGTTGGCGTTGGTTGCGGCCATCATAGCTTGCCATGCCTCCAAAGGTGGAGGTGGTGGCGGAGGTTCCAGATTCTGACGCATTGCAGGAGCCATCCTGAAGAGGGTGACATCCGTTAGCATCTTGAAAGACATATATTCAAGCTGAATCAAATGGATCGAAATTGCAACATATATCCTTAACATTTGAACAAGAATGAATGAATGAATTCCAAATTAAATGACACACTTCCATAAATGAGAAGCCACTTAGATAGAGGTAGATGAATAAAACAACAAGGTACGGACATGAACAAATAACTTTGGTAAGATTACCCAATCACAAACAAAAATATCTGTCGGGAGAAATATTAGAGCTACATGAATTCGCACTATGAAACTCCGAAACTTTCTGGTTATGCAATCAGTGTTGGGGATACAGGAGCATAATATCTCAACCCAAAAACTTAGGCAAATCTACATCCAGTTTGTATTCCATCCTTCAACACATAACCAAGAAACCTTCGGAAATCATTTACCTCAACCTTCGAAAAGCATCCGTTATACGAGTTATGGCAATACTCCCGAACTCCTGCCCCAGTACTGGGTGGCGTCGAGTTATCTCACCAACAACTACATAAAGGAGATTTTCGGATGTCGGTGAACTCAGGTATTCCAGAACTCAACGATAAATTGTGACGACAACACCTCGGAGCTCAACTCCCCGGGACACTGCCACCACCCCTAAATGTCAGGAGGCACCAGCGATTCCATCAAGCAGGGGGCTCCTAAGTCAGGGAAGGCTCTGATTACCAACTTGTAACACCCACGATGCGGCTATATCTCCCACGTGTCGGAGCACGACTTAGAGGCATAACCGCATTGTAGGCACGTCGCAAGAGGGGTAATCTTTACACATCCCATGTACTGAATAAGAAAGAGGTACAGAGTTGGCTTACAATCGCCACTTCACACAATACATAAATATAGCATTACATCATCCAAATACAAACAAGGTCCGACTACGGAACCAAAATAAAGACAACCCCAAATGCATAAGATCTCCGATCGCCCCAACCGGGCTCCACTACTGATCGTCTGGAAAGGAAACGTAGTAACGTCCTGAGTCCTCAGCGAACTCCCACTTGAGTTCAGTCGCATCTCCTGGAATGGCATCATCGGCACCTGCATCTGGTTTTGGAAGTAATTTGTGAGTCACGGGGACTCAGCAATCTCACACCCTCGCGATCAAGACTATTTAAGCTCATGGGTAGGAAAAGGCTGTGAGGTGGAGCTGCAGCAAGCACTAGCATATATGGTGGCTAACTTACACAAATGAGAGCGAGAAGAGAAGGCAAAAGCATAGTCGAGAAGCTACAAAGATCAAGAAGTGATCCTAGAACTACTTACGTTCAAGCATAACCCGAGACTGTGTTCCCTTCCCTGACTCCGCCGAAAAGAGACCATCACGGCTACACATGCTATTGATCCATTTTAATTAAGTTAAGTGTCAAGTTCTCTACAACCGGATATTAACAAATTCCCATCTGCCCATAACTGCGGGCACGGCTTTCGAAAGTTCAAAACCCTGCAGGGGTGTCCCAACTTAGCCCATCACAAGCTCTCACGATCAACGAAGGATACTCCTTCTCCCGAGAAGACCCGATCAGTCTCGGAATCCCGGTTACAAGACATCTCGACAATGGTAAAACAAGACCAGCAAAGCCGCCCGATGTGCCAACAAATCCCGATAGGAGTCGCACGTATCTCGTTCTCAGGACACACCGGATGAGACATCCTACGAGTAAAACCAACCCTCAAGTTGCCCCGAGGTAGCCCCGCAGTCTACTCGTTTCGGACCAACACTCAGAGGAGCACTGGCAAGGGGGGGTTAAAATAAAGATGACCCTCGGGCTCGCGAAAACCCAAGGGAAGGTTATAGGTTGTTAGGCAAATGTAAAACCAGGGTTGGGCCTTGCTGCAGGAGTTTTATTCAAGGCAAACTGTCAAGGGGCTCCCATTATAACCCAACCACGTAAGGAACGCAAAATCAAGGAACATAATACCGGTATGACGGAAACTAGGGCGGCAAGAGTGGAACAAAACACCAGGCATAAGGCCGATCCTTCCACCCTTTACCAAGTATATAGGTGCATTAAAATAAACAAGATATAATAATGATATCCCAACAATAAACATCCTCCAACAAGGAACAAACTCCAATCTTCACCTGCAACTAGCAACGCTATAAGAGGGGCTGAGCAAAGCGGTAACATAGCCAAACAACGGTTTGCTAGGACAAGGTGGGTTAGAGGTTTGACATGGAAATATGGGAGGCAGGATAAAGCATGTGGTAGGAATCGAGGCATAGGCATAGCAATAGAGCGAGCAACTAGCAAGCAAAGATAGAAGTGATTTCGAGGGTATGGTTATCTTGCCTGCAAAGTTCTCCAAGTTGACGTAAGCTTGATCCCCGTAAGCGTACTCAACGGGTTCATCGATCACGTACTCGTCTCCCAGCTCTACCCAAAGCAAGAACACAAGCAAAGGGAACCACAATCAACCACGGTGCAATGCGCAAGCAACATGATGCAAAACAAGCCATGATATGCGGGATGTACTATGCAATGCATATGCGTGCTTCAGAAGGGAAAGATTGAACCAGGCCTCAACTTGGCAAACCAAGAGCGCCGCTGGAAATATGAGTTCATTTCGGTCAAAATCGATATAAAGATCACCGGAATCGGATGCATGGTTTGCAAATGGCAAGCAAAACAATAATGGCGCCATTCTGCGATTTACAGCACGATGCCATCTAAAATGCATCAAGAAAATAAGCTACTGCACTCTAACATAGCAACAAAGCACATGGCAGTGATCCACTCAAGATGCTTCACAAAAGATGAACACTGAGCTATGGCTAAATCACACAATAGCAGGTTCAAACAAGCATGGCAAAAGTGCAAAAGATATCAGGTTCACAGACTTGTGAAAATAACAACATGCCAGGAATTAACATCAGGAAGCAATGTTTAGAGCAAGATAACAACATGCTACAGGAACATATCATGGCAAATCAAGGCATGGCATGAAACTACTCAAAGCATATAACAAGAGTCCCTTAATGACCATAAGCCAAAAAGGATCAGAAGATATGATGGCACCCATGTAAACATAGCAAGTTTTGTTAACAGATTCAGACTTAGCAGAAAACTAGACATGTCAAAAACAGAGTTATGTAGGCATGTTTGCGAGCTCGATGCACTCACCACAAGGCATTGCATGACAAACTAAGCATACACCCAGCAAGAAGACATGTTCAAGAAGCTAACCATGGCAAGAACCATCTCATAGCATGCATGGATCAACTACAACAACCTCGGCAAAATTGATTAACACGTAAACAATCTGCCAGGAACATTTTATAGCACAAGTAGAGCAAGATTGAGTCATGCTAGGTTACTCCATAATTGCAAACAAAGATATGGATGGATAGAACATAACAATATCTCAAAATAATCCTTACTGAACATGCTCAAAAGAGGTATGGATCACTCTGTAGCTACATGAATACAAGGCATAAAAATAACATCAGGGAAATGACTTAGAAGAATTCTAAGTCCCCGAAATCAGCAACATCACGAGAGCTACTTTGCATGCTTATGCTAGTCACCACATTGATCACAAAAATACATGGCATACACCCCTGTAAATATGGCATGGCATAGCCCAAAACACATGTAGGGCTCAAGTTCATAGGAGGCACTCATTAAACATGGAAAAAATGACAAATGTCCATAATCTGTTAAGAAACAGAAACTAACATTATATAGCACTCTTACAACAGCATTTTAGGCATCAAGATGGACTCAAACAAGCATGGTGCAATGGAATGAAATGAAGAGGACATCATGATGAACATTTCGACATATTATACGCGCAAAACGGAGCTATATGCATGGAGTTATGGCATGATGAAAAGGGACCAGAATGCAAATATTTCGGGACTTAGGGAAATTTCGGGGTCAACCTTTCTCACTGCATCTGGATCTGGGGTCGGGCACATGAATCAAGATTCGCCGGGCTCGTCGAGAGAGGTTGCAGGAGTTGATGGAGGAGGCCGGAGACGAGGAGGAGGCCGGAGGAGGGCGGGCCGGAGGGACGCCGAAGCGCGGCCGGGGCAGCGGAGGCGACGCGGCCACCGGGGCGCGGCGCGCGGCGCCTGTCGCGGCGGGGTGGCGGGGCGGCGGAGGCGGCAGGTGGCGGACCGCGGGAGGAGCGGGGCGCGGCGGGCGGAGGCGCGCGCGGGTGGCGCGGTCGGGCGCTGGCGGCGGGGCGGAGCGGGCCACGGGGGCCGGAGACGGGCCCGACGGGCTTCGGCGGGGAAGTGGGCGCGAGCGCCACATGGTGGCCTGCGAGTGGACGGGGCACGGCGGCGGACGCGTCCGGCGCCGTCCGGACAGTGTCCGGCGTGGAGAGGGACTAGGTTAGGATTGGTTTCATCCGTGAATTTCGGAGGGGAGGCCTATTTATAGGTAGAGGGAGGTAGGAGAGTCCAAATGAGGTGCGGTTTTTGGCCACGTATCATGATCAAACGACCGAGAGGATAGAAAGGGTTTGGATGGGTTTTGGGCCACTTTGGAGGGGTGTTGGGCTGCAACACACACGAGACCTTTACGGTTCCTCGGTTAACCGTTGGAGTATCAAACGAAGTCCAAATGGCACGAAACTTGACAGGCGGTCTACCGGTAGTATACCAAGGCCGCTTGGCAAGTCTCGGTCCAATCCGAGAACGTTTAACACCCGCACACAAAAAGAGGCAAAAGGGGGCACCGGAGGACGTAGGTGTGCCGGAAAGCAAAACGGACAACGGGGAAAATGCTCGGATGCATGAGACGAACACGTATGCAAATGCGATGCACATGATCACTTGATATGAGATGCAAGACATGGACAAAATTCAAAAACGAAGACAAAACTCAACCACGAGGGAATATCATAATTTAGTGCCGAAAATGGCAAGAGTTGGAATACAGATATGGCAAGTTACATACGGGGCGTTACAAGGTGGCTACGTTAATACACATCTGGGTGGATTGGTTGGGGCACCCTGGAGCACCCAGTGGTTGTCTGGGCACCTAGAGTAATCCACTGTTGTCCTAGGATATCCCGGAGTACCCGTGTGATCATCCTATGGTTTGCCACCCAGGCTCAAAGGGATCATAAGATTTTTCATGCTCAGAAACTTCCGTGTGCAGCCACAAGCCAATATGGGTTGTGGCATAGTTGAGTAAGTTGTGGGAATCATTTCCATGATGGGCTAGCAGATGTAGGGGATTGTAGGTGTACCGGCCTATCTGTCGGTTAAGGGGACCTCTTCGGAAAGACTGTGTCTCGGTCATCCATTTCTCAAACACCATGCAGTGCGAGAAATTCAACGGAGGAGATCGAGTCTTGTGGGGAAAAGTGTGCAAACCTATGCAGAGTGTACAAACTAATCATGGTTAGCCGTGTCCCCGGTTATGGACATCTTGAGTATCTGGTACTTCAATTATTGATTTGATCTCATCAATTTATCTAAATTAATTTGTTGGGTTATTGATTTTTAATATGGGATTGAGTTGGAGGAACCTTCTCAATGATTTCAACATACTTTGTAGTTAAATAAAATATATTCCTTTGTTGTAGGAAAAAACTAGCTTTATGCAAATGATAACCATAGAGCCTCCACCAGCCATATATGCATGTAGCGATAGCTGTTATTTGTTCATTGCTCTATAGTGTTATCTTGCCAGCATATTCCATGTGCTGACCTACACAGGCTGCAATGTATTATGTTGCAGTGTTTTCAGACGAAGAGTAAGGTGCGCTAGGTCGTTGTCGTGCACTCAGCTATGCCGTTGGAGTTGATGGACCCATTTACCTTCGAAGTTTCCGTAGTTATCTTATTTAGATGGCCTTCAGCCATATTATTGTAATTTTTTTTTGATACATTCGATGTAATAAGTGTGTGATTGAACTCTGTTATAAAACCTCGAGTGATGTGTGTGCCAGCATTACCGATCCAGGGATGACACTTATGCACAGAGATTTGACTGTCTGCCACCACTCCGCGCCATCCGGCCAGATCCGGTCCGGCCGACCTCGCCGACGCCCTCCCCCGCGCTCCGATGAGCTCCCACATCTCCAGCCGCCATCCCCCTCCATCTTCGGTGAAGATCCGGTGAGCTAATCCAGCCAAACCCGGGAACCGCGCCCGAAACCCTAGATCCAAAAGGTTGACCCCCTCGTTTTTCGTCCAAGTCCCGGAGATTCCTAACATTTATGCAACTTGTTCATTCATGCCATATCTCCATGCCCGTAACTCCGTTTTGTGCATATGATATATCAAAATGTTCGACTCGTGATGCTCTTCATGTTAGAGTCATTTGCATGCATGTTACTGTCCATATTCATGCCTTAATCTTTGTTGCTACAATGCTATATGATGTTGTCTGCTGGAATTTCTCATAACTTGATGATTTGTCATTTTCATTGCATTTTGTGCGTACATCCTATGAGCATGATGTCTACATGTTTTATGAGCTCCATCATGCCATCTTTCGAGAGGTGCAACTCTTGTATTCTTGTGAGCTTTGTGGTGACACTCCCACATCCTCGCTGATTTCAGACACTCCCACAAGCATGCAAAGTAGGCTATGTAATATTGCTGATTTCAGACACTCCCACATGCACCTGTTGCACCCCTCTAATCTCGTTTCGTGAGCAGGAGAAAAACATTATCAGAATAGGTCGAGTGGCCTTGGTACATCACCGGTAGGCCGCCTATCAAATTTCGGTCCATTTGGAGGCCGTTTGATGCCCCAACGGTTAACCGGGTAACCATAAAGCTTCTCTCTCTTTGCAGCCCAACACCCCTCCAAAGCAGCCCACTAACCCATCTAAACCCCCTTCAAGCTCTCCGTCGTTGGATCATGATCGTGTGGGCAAAAACCGCACCTCATTTGGACACTCTTAGCTCCCCTACCTATAAATATGCATCCCCCCTTCAAATTCAAGGGTAAAAACCCTAGTTCACCTTCCCTCACCGCGCCGGACGTGTCCGCCGCCGCCGGACACGCCCGCACCGCCACCCATGCCACCCACGTCACAACACGTGGCAAGCCGCCACCCACCGTGTCGGCCCGCTCGGCCCGGGTCGGGCCCCCGAGCCTGAAGCGCCCGCGCCGCCTCCTGCGCCTCATCCTCGCCGCCCACCGTTGACGTGCGCCGCCGCCTCCACCCGCCGGCATCCCGCGCGAGCTACTCCTGCGCCGGCTGCCACCGCTTCTCCACGAACCGCCGCCGCCATCTTGACACGCCGCCACCACTCAGCACCGCCCGGCCGGATCCGCTCCAGCCGACCTCGCGGACGCCCTACCCCGTGCTCCGGCGAGCTCCCCCATTTCTGGCCGCCTCCCCCCTCCATCTCCGACGAAGATCTGGCAAGCTACTCCGGCCAACCTTGGGAACCGCGCCCGAAACACTCGATCCAAAAGATGTGAGAGTTTCTAATTAATGGTTAAACTTAAGGTGGCTACTTTAATACACATCTAGGTGGATTGGTTGAGGCACCCTTGAGCACCCAGTGGTTGTCTGGGCACCTGGAGTAATCCAGTGTTGTCCTAGGATATCCTGGAGTACCCGTGTGATCATCCTATGGTTTACCACCCAGGCTCAAAGAGATCGTAAGATTATTCATGCTCAGAAACTTCCGTATGCAGCCACAAGCCAATATGGGCTCTGACATAGTTTAGTAAGTTGTGGGATTCCTTTCCATAATGGGCTAGCATATGTAGGGGATTGTAGGTGTACCGGCCTATCTATCGGTTAAGGGGACCTCTTCGGAAAGACTGTGTCTCGGTCATCCATTTCTCAAACACCATGCAGTGCGAGAAATTCAACGAAGGAGACCGAGTCTTGTGAGGAAAAGTGCGCAAACCTCTACAGAGTGTACAAACTAATCATGGCTAGCCGTGTCCCCGGTTATGGACATCTTGGGTATCTGGTACTTGAATTATTGAGTTGATCTCATCACTTTATTTATTAATTTGTTGGGTTATTGATTGTTAATCTGGGATTGAGTTGGAGGAACCTTCTCAATGGTTTCAACAAACTTTGTAGTTAAATAAAATATATCCTTTTTGTTAGGAAAAAACTAGCTTTATGCAAATGATAACCATAGAGCCTCCATCAGCCATATATGCATGTAGCGATAGCTGTTATTTGTTCATTGCTCTATAGTGTTATCTTGCCAGCATATTCCATGTGCCGACCTACACAAGCTCCAATGTATTATGTTGCAGTGTTTTCAGACGAAGAGTAAGGTGCGCTAGGTCATTGTCGTGCACTCAGCTATGCCGTTGGAGTTGATGGACCCATTTACCTTCGAATCTTCCACGGTTATCTTATTTAGATGGCCTTCAGCCATATTATTGTAATAGTTCTCTTTTTGAGACATTCGATGTAATAAGTGTGTGATTGAACTCTGCTATAATTCCTCGAGTACTATGTGTGTCAGAAGTACCGATCCAGGGATGACCCACACCCGCCCGCCGGCGTCCCGCGGAGCTCCCGCACAGGCCGCCGGCGCCGCCACCTCGACGCGCCGCCACCACTCCGCATCGTGCCTTTGTTTGCCATGATATGTTCCTATAGCTTGTTGTTTGTTAGCTCTAAACATTGCTATATGCTGCTGTTTTGACATGTTTAGTATTGTCTCTAAGTCCGTGAAGCTGATATAATTTTCCTTTTTGCCATGCTATTTTGAGCTTGTTCTAGTGAGTTCTAGCAGGAGCTCAGCGTTCATGACTTGTAGAGCTTCACCTGTGCTTTAATGCCATGTACTTTGTTGCTATGTTGGAGTGTTGTAGCATAGTTTCTTGTTGCATTCTAAGTGCTATGATGCTGTTAATCACAGATTTGCATCATTCTTGTTTTGCTTGTCTTGTGCAAACCGTGCATCCGTTTCCGGTGACCCTTATATCGATTTCGACCGAAATCACCCCATCTTTCCAGCGGCATACTTAGTTTGCCAAGTTGATGCCTTGATCATCTATTCCCTTCCGGAGTTCCCATATGCATTGCACATCATACCTTGCATTTCATGCCATGTCTTGCATCATGTTGCTTCTGCATTGCATCGTGATTGATTGTTGTTCCATTGTTTGTGTTCTTGCTTTGGGTACAGCCGGGAGACGATTTCGTAAACGAGGAACCTGTTGAGTATGCTAACGAGGAGCAAGCTTTCGACAACTCTGAGAACTTTGCAGGCAAGATGACCATCACCCTCGATATGACTTGTCCGTTCTATCACTATGTCGCGCTACCTACCACTTGTTTTTCATGCCTCCCATATTGCCATGTCAAGCCTCTAACCCACCTTCCTAGCAAACCGATGTTTGGCTAAGTTACCGCTTTTGCTCAGCCCCTCTTATAGCGTGCTAGTTGCAGGTGTCTTGCAGGTTGTTCCATGTTGGAACATGGATATGTTGGGATATCACAATATCTCTTATTTAATTAATGTATCTATATACTTGGCAAAGGGTGGAAGGTGTCGGAGTAAATAGCCATGGGTAGCCTAGCCGGCTTCCCCTGGCCCTTCTGAAAAAATTACGAGCCCGTCCGGCTCTCAAGAACCCAAGACGTGGGGCCGCCTTCCCCTTGCCTGGCCTGTCACCCAGGCCGGCTGCCGGAAGGCGGCCCGACTTTAGCCCTCGCAAAGAAGCCACGGGAGGGCCGACTTCGAGAAGCCGGCCGCGAGAAGGCCGACTCCAAGAAGCCGGCTCCCACAAAAGCGGTCGAGACCGTACCCTCAAAGTTTGCATCCACCTAACGGCGATGTGACAGGGCGCGGCTACAGTAAAGCCTGCCACCCCCAAATCCCGGAGCACGACCGGCACAGTGCGCCGTACGGGTGACCATGACCCGTCCGGCGCAACACTGTTGCCATGTTGACCCTGATGCCATCCACGATGGGCTGCCAGTACGGCCCACGGGCGGTGGGCCCCTTCGGGCAGAGAGACACCCGAAGGCGGCCACGCCTCCCCCAGTCGGCCCAAGACAGAGCCGGCTCCCCGCAGCCGGCTTGCCGCCTCCCTCGAAGGAGACGCCCCATTAAGGAGACAAGACGCGGTGAGGCTACAACGATCGCCCGCCGGGCGGCGGCACTGTAGCCACGCCTCACGAAGCCGCATGGCTACAGCGATCGCCCGCCGGGCGGCGGCACTGTAGCCACGCCTACCACGACGAAGCCCACGTCACCAAGATGGAGCAACAGTAACCAGCCGCCGACCAGGCCCTGGACAGTGGGGCCTGCCTGTCGACCAAGGGGCCGGCAGCCGGCGGGACCCACCAGTCGGCGGGCCCCAGCAGCCGGCGCAGAAGCCGGCGAGCGTCAGTCACAGACGGCTGGGCCCCGCGCCCAGTCGGATTACCATTGTACCCCCGGGGGGTAGGCCTATATAAACCCCCCGGGGCACCCATGCAAAGGTTGGACCCGCTAGTTTAGACACCACACAAGGAGAAGAAGCAAGCTAGCCGTGCCCTTCTTCCTCCTCCCACCGAACAGCTCAAGGAGCATTGTGTAGCTACTTGTCCATCTAGTGATCATGCGGAGACCCCGCAGAGCAGCAGTAGGGGTGTTATCTCCACGGAGAGCCCCGAAGCTGGGTAAGATTCACCGGCGTGCATGTCTTCGCCTCATCCCGTTTCCAGGCACCGGCGACGTCTTACTGGCTCCCACAATGATAAGCCACCCGTTGGCATATGTCGCACCTACCACCCGACATTTGGCGCCCACCGTGGGGCCAGGTGCACCGTCGTCCGGAGACCTGTTCTGGACGGGAACCCTCTTCCTCCCCAGCGAGCGTAGCCAGCCCGGCACGCCCGATGGCGCTTGCCACGACGCGCTGCAAGGCGTCACCAGCATCTGCGCGGCGAGCAGCCTCGCCAATCTCCTCGACGAAACCCTCATCTCCGACGAGCTCGCCTCCGATGCGGGCACCGACCACCTCGCCAACCTCCTCGGCCAGCTCCATGTCTCCAGCGAGCCCGCTGTGGATCTGGAGTCGGTTGGCTCCACCGACCCGATGCCTGTCGACTCCGACACGGCCTCCTTCGACACCTTCCCCACCAACGTCGCGATCTACAACGACCCGACGCGGCGGAAGTCTCGACGGCGGCCCGGCCGACGAGAGCGCCCACGACGCCCCGCACGCGGCGGCCCACGACTTGTCCACCCCCCTCCCGGCTGATGCCGACGACGAAGCACTGGAGGCGCCGCCTCGCCCTCCTCGCAGAGGGCCGGAGGCTGGCTTCCGTGAGACGCCTCACTGAGGCCTACCAGCGCGAAGCTGACCGCGCCGCCTTCGGCACGCCGGCCCCGGGCGGGCCAAGCCGGGCCGGCATTGTCAAGCAACGCGTGCGCTGTCATCGCCGACACGCTGGGAGTCGACCGCCCGATCTAACTAACATGGGGATTGGCCTGGGGATGGTTGGAGTTAATGGATGGAATGGAGTTGTTAGGGCACCCGTCGTCTATCAGCCGACAATGCTGGGAGTCGTCCTCAACGCCCGGCAAATGCCAACTGCCGCTCGAGAACTTGCGTGCCGCCCAGGCTGCCTGGTGTAGGACGTAGGTAATTCGTGACCGCATGAATTGGTGGAAGATGGCGAAAGCAGACGTCTCTCCCACATGACCCGGCGCGACTCTCTCGAGCAACTGTTGAATTAGAACGGCTGGTTCCTCATCTGATTGACGCGGCCGCACGCGCACGAAGCGACGCCCGCGCGGGAAGCCCTCCCCCGCGCCGAGATCATGGCGCGACGTCCCGGACACCGACTACGAGCAACACCCGCGCGCGGCGCGAGCGAGAAAGAGCCGGCTGCCAGCCGAAGCCGGACCCGAATCTCCATCGAGCGAGACGCACGGCCATCCCCGAGCCATGGAATGGCGGGGCAACCCGCCTCCGTGCCTCACCCCGTGGAGAGAGATATCCCACCCCGCCGCCAGTGGCGCACCCGACTCTCAGCGGCCGACTAGGTCGCCGCGAAGGAGTCGGCGAGAACGACGCCCGCCATCGGATCGACCGCCTGGCGCGATCCCTGGCGCTGGAAGAAGAAGACGATGTCGGCCCGCCTTGTTTCGGCCCCCGCATCCGCGACGAGCCTTTCCCCAAAGGGTTCTCGCTCCCAAGAGACACGCCCAAGTACAACGGCTCCGTGAAGCCGGAAGATTGGTTGATCGACTACTCCACGGCGGTCAGCATAGCCAACGGCAACCGGCGCTTGCCGTGAAGTACGTGCCCCTCATGCTGCAAGGCACGGCGCGGACCTGGCTCAACAGCCTCAAGCCTCTCAGCATCAACAGCTGGCTAGATTTCACCGAAGCTTTCATCCGCAACTTCACCAGCACCTACAAGCGGGCTCCCAAGCCCAGACAGCTCTCCCTGTGCGTACAGGCCCAGCCGAGTCCACTCGCGACTACCTCACGCGTTGGGCCGAGCTCCGCAATTCTTGCGAGGGGGTGCACGAGGTGCAAGCCATCGAATACTTCACTGCCGGTGCCGAGAAGGTACCCTCCTCAAGCACAAGCTCCTCTGCGACGAGCCGACTACCCTCGACGAGCTTCTGGACATAGCAGACAAATACGCCACCGCCGACTCTTCGATGAAGACCGAGCTCCGGGTAGACGCGTCCGGGAAAGTACTCAACCCGGCGCCCAAGACGCCGGCAGGGGATTCCGGCCGACGCCCACACCCGAACGACACAAGCGCAAGGGCCCTGCGCCGCCTCCTGCCAGTCGGCAGGTGGCCATGGTCGAAGACGCGCCGCCCGAAGGGCGGCCCGCACCCAAGAAGCCCAAGGGCGGCCGGCCGGCTTGGCAGCCGGCTTTCTCCTACGAGCAAACTCTCGACGCCCCGTGCAAATTCCATAGCGGCGCGAAGCCGTCCAACCACACAACCCGGAAGTGCCATTGGCTCACCCGAATCTCTAAAGGCGAGGGGCTCGCGCCGCCTCCGCCTGCCGGCCCCGCCTCCGGCCGCTCGGCCCGCAGTCGGAGCCGTGCACGACGAATTCCCCGACGAGCAAGCAACCTACATCGTCTTTACAAGCCAGCTCGAAGACCGGCGCGGCAAACGCCGAGAGCACCAGGAAGTCAGCGTGGTCGCTGCCAACCCCGCCGGACACATGCATTGGTCAGAAAAACCCATCAGCTGGAGCCGGGCCGACCATCCAGAGGTGATGCCGTCTCCCGGCTCTTATGCGTTGGTCCTGGAAGCCACCCTCGCGACGGACAGACGCGCTGCCCGCTTCTCCCGCGTGCTGATAGACGGCGGGAGCAGCATCAACATCCTGTACCGTGACACCCTGGAGAAGCTAAATGTCAAGACGAAGCAGCTCATGCCTACTCGGACAGTGTTTCATGGCATTGTACCCGGCTTGTCCTGCGCCCCCGTTGGCAAGATCAAGATTGATGTACTCTTTGGGGACAAGGAGCATTTCCGCCGGGAAGCAATCTGGTTTGAAGTGGTAGACCTAGAGAGCCCCTACCACGCGTTGCTTGGCCGACCCGCCTTGGCCAGGTTCATGGCAGTTCCCCACTATGCATACCTCAAGATGAAGATACCAAGTTCCAAGGGCGTCATCACCGTAGCCGGCGATTACAAGAAGTCTTCCGAGTGCGCTGCCGCCAGCAGCCGGCTGGCCGAGTCCCTTGTGATTGCCGAAGAGAAGAAGATGTTGGACCGGGTTGTGGCCATGGCCAGCAAGTAGCCGAACCAGTCCCCCGACCCCAAGGAGTATGATGCCCAAGGATCTTTCCAGCCGGCCAAAGAAAGCAAGAAGATACCCCTTGACCCCGAGCACCCCAAGAGGTTTGCCGTCATCGGGGCAAGCCTGAACAGCAAATAGGAAGGCGAGCTCGCTTATTTCCTCCGTGAGAATCGGGACATCTTTGCATGGTCCCCAAGGACATGCCGGGTGTTCCGAAGGAATTCGCCGAGCACAAACTACACGTCCGAAAAGACGCGAAACCAGTCAAGCAGCCCCTCCGCCGACTATCAGAGGAAAAGAGAAGGATTATAGGGGAGGAGATAGCCCGGCTTCTGGCAGCCGGCTTCATTATGGAAGTCTTCTTTCCAGAGTGGCTTGCCAACCCGGTCCTCATGTTAAAGAAGAACAACAAGTGGCGCATGTGTATAGACTACACAAGCCTCAACAAGGCCTGCCCTAAAGATCCCTTTGCCCTACCGAGGATTGACCAAGTGATAGACTCCACGGCCCGATGCGAGCTGTTGAGTTTCTTGGATGCTTACTCAGGATATCACCAGATAAAGCTAGATCCGGACGACCGCCCGAAGACCGCCTTCA
>NC_053026.1:263397337-263411202 GCF_003073215.2 Triticum urartu | reverse complement strand
GCTAGTTTTAGACACCACATAGGGAGGAGAAGAGAGCGAGCCGTGCCCTTCTTCCTCCTCTCGCCGAACAGCTCAAGGAGCATCGTGTAGCTACTTGTTCATCTAGTGATCATGCGGAGACCCCGCAGAGCAGCAGTAGGGGTGTTATCTCCACGGAGAGCCCCGAAGCTGGGTAAGATTCGCCGGCGTGCATGTCTTCGCCTTATCCCGTTTCCAGGCACCAGCGATGTTCTATTGGCTCCCACAATGATAAGCCACCCGTTGGCATATGTCGCACCTACCACCCGACATTTGGCGCCCACCGTGGGGCCAGGTGCACCGTCGTCCGGAGACCTGTTCTGGATGGGAACCCTTTTCGTCCCTCGCGAGCGTAGCCAGCCCGGCACGCCCGATGGCGCTTGCCACGACGCGCTGCAAGGCGTCACCGGGATCTGCGCGGCAAGCAGCCTCGCCGATCTCCTCGACGAAACCCGCATCTCCGACGAGCTTGCCTCCGATGCGGGCACCGATCACCTCGCCTGCCTTCTCGGCCAGCTCCACGTCTCTGGCGAGCCCGCTGCAGATTTGGAGTCGGTTGGCTCCACCGACCCGATGCCTGTCGACTCCGACACGGCTTCTTACGACACCTTCCCCACCAACGTCGCGGTCTACAACGACCCGCTTCCTCGGACCGACGGTCGCGATGCTGTCACTCCCGAGGTGATGGTCATCGGCCATAGCGGCCCGGCCGACGAGGGCGCCCACGACGCCCCGCGCGCGGCGGCCCACGACTTGTCCGTCCCCCTGCCGGCCGACACCAACGACGAAGCACTGGAGGCTCACCGCCTCGCCCTCCTCGCGGAGGGCCGGAGGCTAGCCTCCATGAGACGCCTCTCTGAGGCTTACCAGCGCGAAGCTGACCGCGCCGCCTTCGGCACGCCGGCTCCGGCTGTGCCCAGCCGGGCCGGCGTCGTCAAGCAACGCGGCGCCGTCATCGCCGACACGCTAGGAGTCGACCGCCCAGTCTATGCCACTCCGCTCAAGAACCTGCGCGCCGCCCAGGCGGCCGTAGACGAGTTGGACGGCTTGGAGGCCGAAGAACTCCCCTACATGACCTGGCGCATCCAGCAACTGATCGACGCGGCCGCGCAGCGGCACGAGGCTGATGCCCATGCGGGAAGCCCTCCCCCACGCTGAGATCACGGTGCGATGTCCCGGACGCCGACTACAAGCAGCACCCGCGCACGGCGCGAGAGAGAACCGGCGGCCAGCCGGAGCCGGACTCGCATCACCATCGAGCGAGACGCGGACGGCCACCCCAGAGCCACGGAGTGGCGAGGCAACCCGCCTCCGCCTCGGCCTCGTGGGGAGAGATATCCCACCCCGCCGCCGGTGGCGCACCCGACTCTCAGCGGCTGGCTAGGTCGCCGCGAGGGAGTCGGCGAAAGCGACGCGCGCCATCGGATCGACCGCCTAGCGCGACCCCTGGCGCTAGAAGAGGAAGACGATGTCGGCCCGCCTTGTTTCGGCCCCCGCATCCGCGACGAGCCTTTCCCCAGAGGGTTCTCGCTCCCAAGAGACACGCCCAAGTACAACGGCTCCGTGAAGCCGGAAGATTGGCTAATTGACTACTCTACGGCAGTCAGCATAGCCAACGGCAACCAGCGCGTTTCCGTGAAGTACGTGCCCCTCATGCTGCAGGGCACGGCGCGGACCTGGCTCAACAGTCTCAAGCCTCTCAGCATCAACAGCTGGCTAGACTTCACCGAAGCTTTCGTTCGCAACTTCACCAGCACTTACAAGCGAGCTCCCAAGCCCAGGCAGCTCTCCCTATGCGTGTAGGGCCCAACCGAGTCCACTCGCGACTACCTCACCCGTTGGGCCGAGCTTCGCAATTCTTGCGAAGGGGTGCACGAGGTGCAGGCCATTGAATACTTCACTGCTGGGTGCCGAGAAGGTACCCTCCTCAAGCACAAGCTCCTCTGCGACGAGCCGGCTACCCTCGACGAGCTTCTGGACATCGCCGACAAGTACGCCACCGCTGACTCTTCGATGAAGAACGAGCTCCGGGTAGACGCGTCCGGGAAAGTACTCAACCCGGCGCCCAAGACGCCGGCTGGGGACTCCGGTCGACGCCCACACCCGAACGATCAGAAACGCAAGGGCCCTGCGCCGCCTCCCGATAGTCGGCAGGTGGCCACGATCGAAGACTCGCCACCTGAGGGGCGACCCGCACCCAAGAAGCCCAAGGGCGGCCGGCCGGCTTGGCAGCCGGCCTTCTCCTACGAGCAAACCCTTGATGCCCCGTGCAAGTTCCATAGCGACGCGAAGCCGTCCAACCACACAACCCGAAAGTGCAACTGGCTCAACCGAATCGCCAAGGGCGAAGGGCTCGCGCCGCCTCCCTCTGGCGGCCCGCCGCCTCCGGCTCCGCCACCCCCGGCTGCTCGGCCCGCAGTCGGAGCCGTGCATGACGAATTTCCTGACGAACAAGCAACCTACGTCGTCTTTACAAGCCAGCCCGAAGACCGGCACAGCAAGCGCCGAGAACAGCAAGAAGTCAGCATAGTCGCTGCCAATCCAGCTGGGCACATGCATTGGTCCGAGAAACCCATCAGCTGGAGCCGGGCCGACCACCCAGAGGTGATGCCGTCTCCCGGCTCTTATGCTTTGGTCCTGGAGGCCACTCTCACAACGGACAGACGCGCCGCGCGCTTCTCCCGCGTTCTGATAGACGGCGGGAGCAGCATCAACATCTTGTACTGTGATACCCTGGAGAAGCTAAATGTCAAGCCAAAGCAGCTCACCCCGACTCGGACGGTGTTCCATGGCATCGTCCCCGGCCTGTCCTGTGCCCCCATTGGCAAGATCAAGATTGATGTACTCTTTGGAGACAAGGAGCATTTCCGCCGAGAGGCAGTCTGGTTTGAAGTGGTGGACCTGGAGAGCCCTTACCATGCACTTCTTGGCCGACCCGCCTTGGCCAAGTTCATGGCGGTTCCCCACTATGCTTACCTCAAGATGAAGATACCGAGTTCCAAGGGCGTCATCACCATAGCCGGCGATTAAAGAAGTCATCCGAGTGCGCCGCTGCCAGCAGCCGGTTGACCGAGTCCCTTGTGATCGCCGAAGAGAAGAAGGTGCTGAACCGAGTCGTGGCCATGGCCGGCAAGCAGCCGACCCTGCCCCCCGACTCTAAGGAGTATGATGCCCAAGGATCTTTCCAGCCGGCCAAGGAAACCAAGAAGATACCCCTTGACCCCGAGCACCCCGAGAGGTTTGCCGTCATCAGGGCAAGCCTAAACAGCAAATAGGAAGGCGAGCTCGCCGATTTCCTCCGTGAGAATCGGGACGTCTTTGCATGGTCCCCCAAAGACATGCCAGGTGTCCCGAAGGATTTCGCCGAGCACAAACTACACGTCCGAGAAGACGCCAAGCCGGTCAAGCAGCCGCTTCGCCGACTGTCAGAAGAAAAGAGAAGGATTGTGGGGGAAGAGATAGCCCGACTTCTGGCAGCCAGCTTCATCATGGAAGTTTTCTTTCCGGAATGGCTTGCTAACCCGGTCCTCGTGCTGAAGAAGAATAACAAGTGGCGCATGTGTATAGACTACACCAGCCTCAACAAAGCCTGCCCCAAAGATCCCTTCGCTCTGCCAAGAGTCGACCAAGTGATAGACTCCACGGCCGGATGCGAGCTGTTGAGTTTTTTGGATGCCTACTCCGGATACCATCAGATAAAGCTAGACCCGGCCGACCGCCTGAAGACCGCCTTCATCACGCCGTTCGGAGCCTTCTGCTACCTGACTATGACATTCGGCTTGAGGAATGCCGGTGCCACTTTCCAGCGTTGCATGCAGAAGTGCCTCCTCAAGCAACTCGGCAGAAACGCCCACGTCTATGTGGACGATATCGTGGTGAAGACGGAGAGGCGCAGCACCTTGCTGGAAGATCTCAAAGAAACATTTGAAAACTTGCGCCGTTTTCGAATCAAGCTCAACCCCGAGAAATGCATGTTCGGAGTGCCAGCCGGCCAGCTCTTAGGCTTCCTGGTCTCCGAACGCGGCATCGAGTGCAACCCGGTAAAGATCAAGGCCATTGAGAGAATGGCAATCCCCACCAAACTGCGAGAAATCCAGAAGTTCACCGGATGCTTGGCGTCCTTGAACCGCTTCATCAGCAGGCTTGGAGAGAAGGCTCTCCCCCTCTACCGCCTCATGAAGAAGAGCACTCACTTCGAGTGGAATGACTAGGCCGACCAGGCTTTTCATGAGCTGAAGAAGATGCTGGCCACGCCGCCTGTCCTTGCGGCGCCGACTGAGAAAGAGCCCATGCTCCTTTACATCGCCGCGACTAACCGGGTGGTCAGCACCGTCATTCTGGTCCAACGCCCGGAAGACGGCCGGGCCCAGCCGGTCCAGAGGCCGGTGTATTATTTGAGCGAGGTGCTGTCCGCCTCAAAGCAGAACTACCCGCACTACCAGAAGATGTGCTACGGCGTGTACTTCACCGCCAAGAAGCTGAAGCCCTACTTCCAAGAGCATCCCGTCACGGTCGTATGCACCGCCCCGCTGGCCGAGATCATAGGCAGCCGGGACGCATCCGGCCGGGTGGCGAAATGGGCCATCGAGCTGGCCCCTTACACGATCTTCTACCAGCCCCGCACCGCCATCAAGTCCCAAGCACTGGCCGACTTCCTCGTCGACTGGGCCGAGACCCAGTACCTGCCACCGGCTCCCGACTCCACCCATTGGCGCATGCACTTTGACGGGTCCAAGATGCGCACCGGCTTGGGAGCCGGCGTCGTTCTTACCTCTCCCAAGGGCGACAAGCTCAGATACACGCTGCAGATCCGTTTCGCCGCCTCCAACAACGTAGCCGAGTACGAGGCACTCATACACGGGCTCCGGCTTGCCAAAGAGCTCGGCATCCGCCGGATCCTGTGTTATGGAGACTCGGACTTGGTGGTGCAGCAATCATCTGGCGACTGGGACGCCAAGGACGCAAACATGGCAAGCTACCGCTTCCTAGTTCAGCAACTCAGTGGATACTTTGAAGGATGCGAGTTCCTCCACGTACCATGAGCCGACAACGAGCCGGCCGATGCCCTGGCTCGAATAGGCTCCACTCGACAAGCAATACCAACCGGCGTTGCTCTACAATGCATCCTCAAGCCGTCTATCAAGCCGTCTCCCGAGTCCGACTCCATCTTCGTGCCGGCTGACCCCGACGCAGCTGGACCCGGCTCGAAGAACCAAGCAGGCGACCCCGGGACTTCAGTAGTCGGCCCGGGGACTTCAGTAGCCGGCTCGGGGACTTCGGTAGCCGGCTCGGGGACTGCTGCACCCAGCCCGGGGACTGCGGTAGTCGGCCCGGGGACTGCACCAACACACCAGCCGGCGGCCGACTCCAGCACTTCGGCACCCGACCCGCCCGCCCTGGTGGCATTAGCCACATTGGCAGTAGGAGAGGTTGCAGCTCCATCATGGGCTCAGACCATCCTCAACTTCCTAGTAAACCAAGATCTGCCGGCTGACGAAACAGAGGTGAGACAAGTCCAACGTCGAGCTAGAGCATACACGATCGTCAACAGAGAGCTCGTCAAGTGCAGTGTCACTGGAGTCCTCCAGCGGTGCGTCGAGCAAGAGAAGGGCATTGCAATCCTCAGAGACATTCACCAAGGAGAATGTGGCCACCATGCGGCTTCAAGATCACTCATCGCCAAAGCTTTCCGCCATGGTTTTTTCTGGCCGACTGCTTTGGATGACGCCAAAGAATTAGTCAAGCATTGCAAGGGCTGCCAACTTTTCAGCTCCAAGCAGCACATGCCGGCTTCGGCACTCAAGACCATTCCCCTTACCTGGCCCTTCGTCGTGTGGGGACTGGATATGGTGGGCCCATTCAAGACGGCGCGCGGCGGCATGACACATTTGCTTGTCGCTGTGGACAAGTTCACCAAGTGGATCGAAGCAAAGCCGATCAAGAAGCTGAATGGGCCGACTGCGGTGACCTTCATCGCAGACATAACAACTCGGTACGGCGTGCCACACAGCATCATCACCGACAATGGCACGAATTTTGCCAAGGGAGCCTTGGCACGATTCTGCGCGGCACAAGGCATCCGGCTAGACCTTGCGTCCGTCGCCCACCCGCAGTCAAACGGCCAGGTCGAGCGAGCTAACGGCCTCATCCTCTCCGGGATCAAACCCCGCTTGGTCGTGCCACTGGAGCGTTCAGCCGGCTGCTGGCTCGATGAGCTGCCGGCTGTCCTCTGGAGTCTGCGCACTACCCCAAACAAGTCAATCGGCTTCACCCCTTTCTTCCTTGTATACGGCGCTGAAGCGGTCATCCCAACAGACATCGAGTTCGACTCGCCCCGAGTAACTATGTATACGGAGGCGGAGGACAAGGAAGCACGCGAAGATGGCGTCGACCTGCTGGAAGAGGGCCGGCTGTTAGCCCTCAGCCGGTCTGCCATCTACCAGCAGGGCTTGCGCCGCTACCACAGTCAGAAGGTCAGGCCAAGATCTTTCCAAGAGGGCGACCTTGTGCTTCGATTGATCCAGCGAACAGCCGGCCAGCACAAGCTCTCGGCCCCTTGGGAGGGCCCTTTCGTCATCAGCCGAGCTCTAGGCAACGACTCCTACTACCTCATCGACGCGGAGAAGCCCAAGGAACGCAAGAGAGACGACTCCGGCAAGGAGTCGGAACGACCTTGGAACGCCAACCTCCTTTAAAGATTTTTCAGTTGAAATGCAGTATGTATCGCGCTAACTTTTGTACTAAGTTCGAGACAACAGGCCCCCCGAGGACGGCTCGGGGACTGCCGTTTTTTATCTATGAATGAAAACTATCATGCGTATGATCTTGTCTTCTCATTCATTCATTTCGTCCGGCACCGGGTCCGACGAGTCGGCCCGGGGACTGGCCGACTGGAGTTATATTCGGAGTCCTACCCGCAGTCAGACAAGTAGTGTGCCGACACCTAGGCTTAGCTCTTGCCAAAGTCGCAGTTCGAAGAACCGACTTTCCGGCTAGCAAGAGTCATAAGCCGGAAAGGATGCGCACACGAAAAATGGCTAGGGACCTATGGACTAGTATAACAAAAGACGGTTTGCCGCCTACCGCCGACCGACTACCAGAGTAGCCGGCCGGCCGGTTTTCATTCACTTCACTTCAAATCCAAGAAAGCTCGAGTACTTGCCTCCCCAGCAAGGGAAGGCGGCAAAGGGAAAAAGCCTAAGGATAAGAAGCACACTTGAATGAAAACTGAACATGCACATAATAATATTTACATAAAAGACCTCCAAATAGGCCAGCATCCAACATAGTTTGATACACCCCCAGTGGGTGGAATTGCGAAAACTTAAAAGTTGTTCAAAAGACAAAAGCAGGAACAATAAGGACGGCAGATCAAGCCGGCGGGGCGGCTGACGAGCTGGGCTGGGCGGTGGAGATAGTTGCGCCGGCTGAAGGAGCGGCCGGCTGGCAAACTTCGGCTTGGTCACTGCCTCCTGCAGAGGGCGCGCTTCCGCGCGGCTCATTGCTGGAGGCACGGTCGGCTTGAGGTCGGCCGGTTGTTCCACCAGCCGGCTCAATGTCTTCACCATCCACCTCCTCGTCGTCCTCGCCCTCGTCGCTGGAGGCGATTTCTTCGGCCGAGTCTTCGCCCATCGCCGGGTTCAGCCCGAACCACTCCTCCAGCTGGGCGACGCCTTCATCGTTGATTTCCGGCGCAAAGACGCTGGTGTCGGTGCACTCGGCGATAGTCGAGGCACGTTGGGCGATGGCCGGCCGCACCCCCTCCAGCTCCGTGTTGGCCTCCAGCCGCCAAGTGCGCAGTTGGTCCAGGCTCAGCCCTGGGTACCAAGCACGAACAAATTCCAGCGCCCTCCCGGCTGCAAGACGGGCCGCCGACGCCTTCCAAGCCTCGAAGCGGCCGACTGCGACCTCCAGCCAGTCGACGGTCCGGCTTGGGGTGCGGGGGATCGTTTCACTGGGCCAGAGGGCAGCCAGCACCTGCGCCCCGACGCACTGGAGACGGCGGAGCATCCGGTGGGCCGGCTGCAGCCGCGCTTGGACGGCAATGAGCTGCTCCTCCAACGTCCGGTTTGCATCCGGCGCAATCCTGACTCCCGCCTGACGACGAACCTCGCGGTGAGCCTCGATGGCTTGGGCGGTGAGGACGGAGTAGCCGGGAAAATAGTCTGCACAAGAAAAACAGGCAGCAAAAGTTAGAACATAACTCCAGGCGGCCAGCAGATAAATGAAGGGCGAGAAAGGCGGCTTACCATCGATCAGATCTTCGATGCGGCCGTAGCCGTCTTCCAGCGCCCGACGCGTCTCGGCCCAGCTCGCCGCCTCTACATCAAGCTCCGCCTTCATGGCGGCCTCGGCATCCTGCGCCTTCTGCATGGCCGCCTTATGGCTCTCCTCCTGGTCGGCCAGTTTCTTGGCCAGGCGGTCGCGCTCTTGGACCAAGGCGGCATACTCCGCGTCCTTGGTCCGGAGGGCGGCCTGCGCCTCGCCAAGCTCCTTCCTCAGGCCGGCATTAGCTCCTGCAAGAGCAAAGGACAAAGAGAAAGAAACCAATAAGGGGAAGGTCGTCAAAGAAGATCCGACCCGACTGCTCAGCAGTCGGCCCGAATCTCGGGGACTACACCCAGTGGGTGCGCTAACGCGCCCCCACAGGAAACAGATAAAAACAAGTACTTACTTCGGCTGTTGGCTAAGTCTTCGGTCCTCCGGCTCAGCTCCTGGGCCTGGGAGTTGAAGGCGGCAGCACGAGAGTTGTGATAATCCTGAAGTTCAGGCATAAAACAGGGGTAAAATAATCGTCAAGGAAGATCCGACCCGACTGCTCTACAGTCGGCCCGGATCTCGGGGACTACACCCAGTGGGTGCGCTGACGCGCCCCCACGGAAGAAATCAGAAGACCAGAACGGTCAAAAAGCAAAAAAACTTACCCGGATGGCGGCCCGCGTCAACAAGAACTCCTGAGTATATTGCTGCAGGAGGGTGGCCTGAGACTCCAGCCGGCTCCGAACCCCTTGGGCCACCACGTTCAGCTCGCCAGTCCCTCCGCTAGGAGTCCACCCGGACGTGGCGGAGCTGGCTGACTCCAAGGCTCCCGCCGACTGGCCGGCGCCCGCGGCTTGGCGCGTTTCCGGCGTGGCGGCTTCTCCTCCTATGCGTTGGCGCATCGCCGGCTGAATCTCAAGGCCGGCTCCGGCTTCTGGTGCGCCCCCGGCCAGTTCCTCCGACGCCGCCGACGACTGACCGCTTTGGCCCGCTCCGGCTAGCGCGGCCGGCGGCGTCCTTCCGGCGAAGACCTCAAAAAGCTCCTCCCTCTGCACCGGAGGCTGATCTTCAGTGATCTCCTCCGCCAGAGGCAGCGGGGTGTCCGGGGCCACAGTGCGGAGGGGGATGGCGAGCAGCGGAGGCTGGCTGCGCGTACCTTCCGCCTCCGTTTCCACGGTCGTCCGCTCCGCCTGGGCCTTGGCGGCAGCGTCCGCCTGCTCCTTCGCCGCCCGAGCGGCCTCTCACTCCGCCGCCTCCCTCTCCTCTCGGGCCTCGCGAGCGTTTCGCTCCGTGGCCTCCATGAGGTCGGCGCGGGGGTCCACGCGGCGGGGACCTGAAGAACTTCCAGCCGGCCCGACCACAGAGCCGCCTGGGCCCCGTTCAAGGGAAAGCGGCGCCCTGTTCAGAAAGTGGAGAAGGGTCAGAACAAAAGAAGACAACAAGAAAGCAAGCATATAAGAAATCAAAGACTTACGATGAGACCGCCTGGGGCTGCTTCACCGGCTTCCGTAAGCAGGCCGCCTTCGCGGCCGCCTCTTCCCTCTTCGTCGCTGCGGCGGAGGCCTTCGACTTCTTCGGCCGACTGCCGAAGAGGGGCAGCACGGCCCGGCGTTTGGGAGCCCCACCACCGGCAGCCGGCGCGGCAGACGAGCCCGCGCTGTGGCGGTCGGCTGGCGGCTGGCGGCGCGGGACTTCTTCGACCTCGGCATCGTCCGGCCAGTCGGCGAAACTGGCGGAGAGCCCTGTGCCTACGGGCTCGGCGACGTCCCCCGTGGAGGCGTCTTCCATCGCGGCCGCCCCCAGGTCTGGGTCGTCGATGTCGTCCACCGTGCGGTCAGGCTCGTACTGACGTTCGACCCCTGCCGCCCCAGCCGGCGGCGCTAGAAGGGGGTTCTGCTAAGAAAGGTTCAACTGGTCAGAAGCCGGCCGTCCTAAAGCCGGCTGATGATAGAAAGAGGATAGAGAGAAAGACTTACCACGGGCGGAGGATTGGCGCGAGAATACGGCGCCTTGCCGTATTGCCAGTCGTCGGCGAGCTTAAGGTTGGCGATGTAGTTGACCATGAGGGCCACCTCAGCTGGGGGCATCTCCCATGTGCTCAGCCGGCAAGGGTCGAAGCGGCCGCTCATCTGGCACATCATGTGGGGCCGGCTTTGAAGAGGGAGGATCCGGCGCTCCACGAAGGCGGCCACCAAGTCGGCTCCGCGCAAACCCTCCGACTGGATCAGTACCCGAAGCCGGGCGATGGCGGCGTTTCCAGCCGGAGACAAAGACCTGGATCGGTAGCCCCAAGACGGCTGCCTCCCAGCCGGCGGGCCGGCTACGTAGGCCGGCAGATTGACATAGTCTTCGTGCGGGGCGATGTTCCTCACATAGAAATATGATTTCTGCCACAGCTTCACTGACTTAATGAGAGGGATGTGCGGGAAGGGGTTGCCGTCGCCTGACCTCTTCATGGCGATGAAGGCCCCGCAGGGGGCAGGCACGCCGGCGGTGACGGTGCCGAGCTTGTTCTGGAAGAGCTCTTCCTAGAGTTCCAGCGTGGGCAGCACTCCCAAGAAACCCTCGCAGAGGGAGACAAAGGACGACAGCAGCTTCACTGCATTGGGCGTGAGATGATGCGGCTGGAGATGATAGAAGTCAAGGAACGAGCGCATGAAGCCGCTCGCTGGAAGGCCGAAGCCGCGCAGATAATGCGTGCGGAAGACCATCCGCTCGCCTTCCTCCGGCGCGGGCGAGATTTCCGTCTCCGGCGCCAGACGGACCTGCACAAGGCGGGCGTCGGGCAGGCGCCGGGTCTGGCGGAGGAACTGTATGTGATCGTCGTGGACGTTGGAGCCGTCCCACGAGCTTGACAGCGCCATGGACATGGTGGTGTGGGGACGCTGCGACAGGAGACTGCGTGGGGCGCGAGAGGAAGAAGAAGAGAACAAAGACGAAGAGGGATGGGGAGCGGGGGAGCGTGCGAACCCTTGCTTCTCCCCCTCCCCTCCCTACTTGTAGGCTCGTGCGCCGGAGCCGAGGAGGCGCAGTGTGGGGGGTCGTGGGGATCGATCGTGCCCACTCCCCCCACGCCCCGCGATTATTGCGCATTAAGGGCAAGCTGAAACGGCCACGGGAAGGCGAGCAGTCCCCCCGGGCCGCAGAGGATCACCGCTCGGGCCGAGGCCAGGGAGTGGCGGGCCCGGGCCTGCGGCGGCGTCCCGTCGCGCGCGTGCGCGGGCATGCCTTCGCCGCCACGTGGCCACCGCGGGGCCCGCGGTCAGCACGCGGGTCAACCACGAGAGCTCTATGAAAATCGGCCTACGACAACAAACGCCGGCTCCTTGGGGTAAGAAGCTGACCAAGCTTCTCGTCCCCTTGACCGCCTCGAAG
The DNA here is from genome assembly GCF_003073215.2 of Triticum urartu. Taxonomy (NCBI): domain Eukaryota; kingdom Viridiplantae; phylum Streptophyta; class Magnoliopsida; order Poales; family Poaceae; genus Triticum; species Triticum urartu. The sequence goes on along the minus strand of NC_053026.1, from coordinate 263,399,550 downwards.
CTCGCTCAGCTTCGGGGACTACTGTCGGAGTAAATAGCCATGGGTAGCCTAGCCGGCTTCCCCTGGCCCTTCTGAAAAAATTACGAGCCCGTCCGGCTCTCGAGAGATCCACGACACGGGACCGCCTTCCCCTGGCCGGCCGACGCTTTGGCCGGCTTCCGGAAGGGGCCCCCGAGTTTAGTCCTTATGAAGAGGGTCATGGGACGGCCGACTTCACGAAGCCGGCCACGAGAAGGCCGACTCCTGAAGGCCGGCACCCATAAGGAGATCAAGACCGTACCCTCGAAGTTCGCACCTACCTAGTGGTAGAGATACGGGGCATGGTTACAGTGGAGCTAGCCGCCCCCGAATCACGGCGCACGACTCGCACAGTGTGCCGTACGGGTGGCTGTGACCCGTCCGGCGCGGCACTGTTGCCATGTCGACCCTGACGCCATCCACGACGGGCCACCAGCGTGGCCCCCAAGGCGGTGGGCCCATTCGGGCAGAGAGACACCCGAAGGCGGCCATGCCTCTTCCCAAGTCGGCCAGAGAGAGAGCCGGCTCCCCATAGCCGGCTTGCCACCTACCTCGAAGAAGACACCCCATCAAGGAGACAAGACGAGGTGAGGCTACAGTGATCGCCCGCCCGGCGGCGACACTGTAGCCATGCTTACCCCGACAAAGCCCGTGTCATCAAGATAAAGCAACAGTAACAAGCCGCCGACCTGGCCCTGGCCAATGGGGCCAGCCTGTCGGCTAGGGGCCGGCAGCCGGCAGGGCCCACCAGTCGGCGGGCCCCAGATACCGGCGCAGAAGCCGGCGAGCACAGTCACAGACGGCCGGGCCCCGCGCCCAGTCGGATTACCATTGTACCCCCGGGGGGTAGGCCTATATAAACCCCCCGGTGCACCCATGCAAAGGGTTGGAACCCCAAGCTAGTCTTAGACACCATACGAGGAGAGGAAGTGAGCTAGCCGTGCCCTTCTTCCTCCTCCCACCCGAACAGCTCAAGGAGCATTGTGTAGCCACTCGTTCGTTTAGTGATCATGCGGAGACCCCGCAGAGCAGCAGTAGGGGTGTTATCTCCACGGAGAGCCCCGAAGCTGGGTAAGATTCGCCGGCGTGCATGTCTTCGCCTTATCCCGTTTCCAGGCACCAGCGATGTTCTATTGGCTCCCACAATGATAAGCCACCCGTTGGCATATGTCGCACCTACCACCCGACATTTGGCGCCCACCGTGGGGCCAGGTGCACCGTCGTCCGGAGACCTGTTCTGGATGGGAACCCTTTTCGTCCCTCGCGAGCGTAGCCAGCCCGGCACGCCCGATGGCGCTTGCCACGACGCGCTGCAAGGCGTCACCGGGATCTGCGCGGCAAGCAGCCTCGCCGATCTCCTCGACGAAACCCGCATCTCCGACGAGCTTGCCTCCGATGCGGGCACCGATCACCTCGCCTGCCTTCTCGGCCAGCTCCACGTCTCTGGCGAGCCCGCTGCAGATTTGGAGTCGGTTGGCTCCACCGACCCGATGCCTGTCGACTCCGACACGGCTTCTTACGACACCTTCCCCACCAACGTCGCGGTCTACAACGACCCGCTTCCTCGGACCGACGGTCGCGATGCTGTCACTCCCGAGGTGATGGTCATCGGCCATAGCGGCCCGGCCGACGAGGGCGCCCACGACGCCCCGCGCGCGGCGGCCCACGACTTGTCCGTCCCCCTGCCGGCCGACACCAACGACGAAGCACTGGAGGCTCACCGCCTCGCCCTCCTCGCGGAGGGCCGGAGGCTAGCCTCCATGAGACGCCTCTCTGAGGCTTACCAGCGCGAAGCTGACCGCGCCGCCTTCGGCACGCCGGCTCCGGCTGTGCCCAGCCGGGCCGGCGTCGTCAAGCAACGCGGCGCCGTCATCGCCGACACGCTAGGAGTCGACCGCCCAGTCTATGCCACTCCGCTCAAGAACCTGCGCGCCGCCCAGGCGGCCGTAGACGAGTTGGACGGCTTGGAGGCCGAAGAACTCCCCTACATGACCTGGCGCATCCAGCAACTGATCGACGCGGCCGCGCAGCGGCACGAGGCTGATGCCCATGCGGGAAGCCCTCCCCCACGCTGAGATCACGGTGCGATGTCCCGGACGCCGACTACAAGCAGCACCCGCGCACGGCGCGAGAGAGAACCGGCGGCCAGCCGGAGCCGGACTCGCATCACCATCGAGCGAGACGCGGACGGCCAC
>NC_053026.1:263362295-263396337 GCF_003073215.2 Triticum urartu | reverse complement strand
AAAGTCATTTTATTCCCTCTCTCATATTTTTGTAATAGAAATATTGAAGATAAAATAAATAAAATCAAATGATCCTATTTTCAAAATTTGAGACAACTCAAATATGAAAATAACGAAATCCCCAACTCTCTCCGAGGGTCCTTGAGTTGCGAAAAATTTCTAGGATCAACCAAATGCAAAAAATATGATATGCAATGATGATCTAGTGTATAACATTCCAAATTGAAAATTTGGGATGTTACAAACCTACCCCCCTTAAGATGAATCTCGCCCTCGAGATTCGGGTTGGCTATAAAATAGGTGAGGGTGGTCTTTCAGCAATTCTTCCTCTCGTTCCTAGGTGGCTTCATCCTCCGAGTGGTGGCTCCACTGAACCTTGCAAAACTTGATAACCTTGCTGCGGGTGACTCGATTGGCATACTCTAGAATCTTAACTGGTTTCTCCTCATAGGTCAAATCACTGTCCAACTGAATTGCTTCCAGTGGTACCGTATCTCTCAGCGGTATGTCAGCCATCTCTGCGTGGCACTTCTTCAACTGGCACACATGAAACACGTCGTGAACTCCTGATAGTCCTTCGGGTAATTCCAACTTGTAGGCTACTTCTCCCATACGTTCCAAAACTTTGTATGGGCGTACAAAACGTGGCGCTAGTTTTCTCTTAACTCCAAAGCGGTTAACTCCTCGAAGTGGTGATACTCGAAGATAAACTCGGTCTCCAACTTTGTAAACTGTCTCCTTGTGTTTAGAATCTGCATAACTCTTCTGCCTGGATTGAGCTACCTTTAGCCTGTCGCGAATTAATTTCACTTTCTGTTCAGATTCCTTTATCAGATCCGGTCCAAACAACTGGCGATCTCCAACTTCATCCTAGGACAGTGGGGTCCTGCACCTCCTTCCGTACAAGACTTCGAAAGGGGCCATCTTCAAACTGGATTGATAGCTGTTGTTGTAAGAGAACTCTGCATACGGCAAATTCGTCCCAACTAGATCCGTAATCTAGCGCACAAGCTCTTAGCATATCCTCCAAGATCTGGTTGACTCTCTCAGTCTGTCCATCTGTCTGCGGGTGGAAAGCTGTGCTAAACTCTAGTCTGGTTCCCAAAGTCTCATGCAACTGATTCCAGAACTTTGAAGTAAACTGGGTTCCTCTATCTGATACAATGCTCCTTGGAACTCCATGCAGACATACGATCCTGGTCATGTATATCTTTGCCAACTTTGCACTGGTATAGGTAGTCTTCACTGGAATGAAATGAGCTACCTTTGTCAAACGATCGACTACAACCCATATCGAGTCATAGCCTGAACGTGTTCTGGGCAATCCTGTAATAAAATCCATGCCTAGCTTATCCCACTTCCATTCGGGTATCGGCAATGGTTGTAGCAATCCTGCTGGCTTCTGATGCTCTGCCTTCTCTCTGACATACATCACAAACTGCTCATACTCCGCAATATCCTTCTTCATTCCGGTCCACCAGAAATATCCTTCAAATCCAAATACATCTTGGTATTTCCTGGGTGAATCGATATGGTGAATCATGGGCCTCTTGATTAACTTCCTGATCTCCGAATCATTGGCACATAAACACGGTCTTCAAACCATAGGTATCGTGCTCATCCTCACGAAATCCCTTAGCTTTTCCTTTGCTCATTTTCTCCTTAATAGAAGCAATCTCCTTGTCAGTCCTTTGGGCTTCTCTGATCTTATCCATCAAGTAGACTGAATCTCCAATGCTGCTACATAGCCTCTCGGGACTATTTCCAAACATAGCTCTCGAAGATTTTCGGCTAACTCCCTTGGTAAATCTCCCGTCATTAGGGTGTTGACATGGCTCTTACGGCTCAACGCGTCAGCTACTATGTTAGCCTTTCCGGGGTGATAATGCAATCTCATATCATAATCCTTGATGAGCTCCAACCATCTCCTTTGTCTGAGATTCAACTCCTTCTGTGTGAAAATATACTTCAGACTCTTATGATCGTATACACTTCGCAATGGTTTCCAATAGAAAATGTCTCCAAGTCTTCAGTGCATGCACTACGGCTGCTAACTCCAAATCATGCGTAGCATAATTCAACTCATGAGGCTTAAGCTGTCGTGAGGCATATGAAACAACTCTCCCTTCCTGCATAAGCACTGCTCCAAGTCCTCGACGTGAAGCGTCGCAATACACCTCATAATCCTTGGTCTGGTCTGGCAAAATCAACACTGGTGAAGTAACCAAACGTTTCTTCAACTCCTGAAACTAGCCTCACATTCCTCCGTCCATATGAACTTGGTATCCTTCTTCAACAATCTGTCATAGGCTTCGCAATATTTGAGAAATTCTCAATAAACCTCCGGTAGTATCCTGCGAGTCCAAGAAAACTCCGGATCTCTCCCACGGTGGTTGGTGCTTCCCACTTGGTCACGGTATCAACTTTAGTGGGATCTACTACTATACCTTCTCCGGATATAACGTGTCCGAGAAATCCAACTTCCTTCAACCAAAACTCACATTTGCTAAACTTGGCATATAATTGATGTTCTCTGAGCTTTCCAAGAACCAAACGCAAATGTTCCTTATGCTCCTCTTCATTCTTCGAGTAAACCAGGATATCATCAATGAACACTACGACGAACTTATCCAAGAACTCCATAAACACTTTGTTCATCATGTTCATAAAATATGCAGGTGGGTTAGTCAGACCAAATGACATAACGAACGAGTATAGTCTGCGTTGAGCCATATGGCGTGGCTAAAGGCACATTAAGCGATCTTGTGGTATGATTTAACTGTCTTGCGTCCGCACTCCTTCATAATCTGTGGTTGATCTTGAGGCGCAGATCCTATGCGTCGCTTCTTCGGATACTAGTATTAGCTTAGATATCCTGTAGGCAATCGGACGTGCGAAGCACAGATCATGCATCCAGTCCTTCGTTTAGATTTTGTGTTTTACGTGTTAAAAGGTTCAGCTCGTTCAGTAGGCACCTCCGGCCGATTCGATATTATCTTGCATTCGGATTCTCTCGATATTCAGAGGTCTTCGGGGAAACCCAGTGCAACCTATAACTCGTATGGCACTTCAGCTAATTGGATCTGACTTGAGAAGAACTGGCTATTAATAGGATGGCATGTCTCCTCTTGAGCGGCTAGAACCTACTTCTTGGTGACCGGCACTGGTCCTTATATATCCACGTACTCCTGTAATTGATGTGCGTTATGTCAAAGTGTTCTCACTAGCACGTTTGACCTATGTGACGAGCGGCGATACCGATTTAGCTTTGTGGATTATTTGTGCATAAGTGGGTTACCCTTTGTGTCCTGGTATACATAGCTAGTGATTTAAATAGAATCTCTATATCTTCTCCATAGTGGTGGTAGTATTGGCAGTCAGGCCACATCTTCTCAATTTTGCCTGGAATATCCACGAAGTAATCATCTCCTTGGGAGAAAATACCTTCACATATCTAGGGACAAGGTACTAGTAAGAAAGTTGTTGATCTCATTGGGATATCACATTCTAGGGGAGAGCTTTACTCAAATCAAATTGAGCATAAAGAACTCAATGGATGTGAAACACAGAAATGCTATTATTATGCCTGGTAAACTTCCTCTTGATTATACATTGGAAGACCTACTGGTACTTCCTCCTGCACAACTCACTGTTAAGCAATTTACTTGAGTCCTCTTTGGCACATGTCCGGGATACATACTTGATCCTTCTCCCTTCTGGGGTGGTAAGCAAAATTGACTTACTAGCACATTCAATATTCCCTTCATACTTTGATAACCAATCCATGCCTAATATCACATCCAATCCTTGGGATTCCAATACTATTAGGTCGAGGGAAAAACATAGTTACCAATCCTTAATGGTAACCGATCACACCATAGACTAGCCATATATTCTGCTCCAGGCGAGGTTACTAACATGGGTGACCTAAGGGCTTGGGTTGGCAGTTTATACTTATCCACAAATCCCCTTGATATGTATGAATGCGATGCACCAGTATCGAAAAGAACGAGTGCAGTAAATGACTTAACCAAAAACTTACCGATTACTGCATCCGGCTGCTCTTCAACCTCCTCCACGTTAACGTGGTTCACCTGTCCCCTGTTGAAAGGGTTCGGCTTCTTCCCAGAGCTTCCATTGCCATTTCCATTCTGTGATTCAGGACATTCATTGGCATAATGTCCGGTCTTCTGGCACTTAAAGCAAGTGACTTGGCTCAGGTCTTTCTTGGCTGGGGTTGATGGGTTGGTGCGGTTCTGGCCGTTGCTTCCTCCATTCCCATTACCATTCTTGGGGCCATTGTGATTGTGCGAGACCTCCTCCATGGGTATGCTGAAAATGTCCTCCCGGCTCTAGGGGTAAATCGTGGCTTCTGCTGAGCTCCTGAATTGTACTTCCTTGTCCATACTTCCTCTTGCGATTCTCAATTTGCTGCTGCTTCCCTTCAATCATGAGAGCACGATCTACCAACTCCTGGTAGTTGTTGAAGGTTGCTACCATCAACTGCATGCTCAACTCATCATTCAGTCCTTCCAGAAATTTCTCCTGCTTAGCTGCGTCCGTAGCAACGTCATCTGGGGCATAACGTGCTAGCTTACTAAAGTCCTCCACATACTGGCCAACTGTCCGTCCTCCTTGGTGCAAGTTTGAAAACTCTCGCTTCTTCATGGCCATAGCTCCTGCTGAAACATGGGCAGTTCGGAAAGCCTGCTGAAACTGGTCCCATGTGACAGTATCGACAGGGAAAGTGGCTGTGAAATTCTCCCACCATGATGTTGCGGGTCCTTCAAGCTGATGTGCGGCAAACTTCACCTTCTCCGCATCCGTGCATCCTGCTGTGGTCAACTCTCTAGCTATCTTGCGGAGCCAATCATCTGCTACTATCGGCTCGGTGCTACTGGAAAACACGGCGGATTCAGCCTAAGAAAACGGGCTAAGTGATCAACAGGTGGTGGTGGTGGTGGTGGTTGTTGTTGTTCCCCTGGATTGATTCTGGACTAGCATAACTGCATCAATGTGTTTGCTGCTGGAGTCAACTGGGTGAGCTCCGGGAAAGGTAAATCCGGGTCACGTCTCGGAGGCATCTGAGGGTTTAGAAAAGATGAGATTTAAGAATAGAGGGGGTCTAAAGAAAACACTACCCATATGCACATGAGGCAAAAGCAAACAATTCACTTCATTCATTCAATCAAACAAGGGCATACAATCGATCTAACTATCGCAAAAGTGCTCGGACTACTATATTTACATGGTGGACTACTACTACTGATGAGGTGGTCTACTAGAAATATTCTTCGGTTGCAGACTCCATGATATCTGCTCCAGCTTCATCAACATAGTCATCATCACTATATCTGGATCCGAGTCGGTGTCGTCGATGATGATGTAGTCTTCCGGGCGAATCTCCTTGGGTTCTTCGTCTTCTTCTACTGGTGTAGGGCCTCCCATAAATATTCCATCTTCATTGTTAGGTCGGCATTCTTCTCCACTAATACTCGCAATTTCCTCTTCATAATCTTCACGTGTAGCCTTGAGTTCTTCCTCCAGTTCCTTGATTCTTGTCTTGCCTTCTTCAGTCTATCATGTCGGCGCACATCTGGTTCTCCTACGTCGAATGTGCTAGTTTAACTCCTGGATAAAAGCTGCAATTGATCTATCCTTCCCTGGTGCTGATCATCTCCCAGTGCTTCATCTCGGCGCCCACAAATCTGGTAGATAGTATCCTTGAGATCATTCGGTAGACTTCTCCAATGCGTCCCATGGCGATGTGAGCTGCCATGCTCTTTCCTAGACTCCAAGTTGGTGCATCAAAAGAAAACTCTATGGGCTCAGTGACTGGCATGAACGTCCTTCCTGGAACTTGAACTTGAATCATCCAGCGCTCTTCTTCAGGTAAAGTGGCGTTGTAGGTTCCGGTGAAGCTTGGTACTCCTATGTTCAGATATCTAGTGACTTCCTTCAAGTGACGTCCAAAGGGTGTATCTTCATCCGGTTGTGGAACTTGTTCCTTGCATCCGCCATCCTAAAGAGTAGAAAAGATGAGAGGTCAGAAGAGAAGAGAGTGAGTAGTGATCTAGGTCTTAGCTTAGTGGTCGTGTCCTACAGTCAGCGTGTGCTCTGATACCATCTCTGTAGCGACCAGACCTCAAACAGTCTGATCTCTGTGCTCCGGTGTCATCCCTGGATCAGTAATGCTGACACCACACAGTACTGAAGGTTTATACAGAGTAGCAATCACACACTTATTACATCGAGTGTCTCAAAAGAGAACTTATTACAATAAATATGGCTTAAGGCCATCTAATAACGATAACAGCGGAAGGCTTGGAAGATAAGTGAGTCCATCAACTCCAACGGCATCACTGAGTATAGAACCACGACCTAAAACTCCTTAATCGTCATCTGAAAAGTCTGCAACATTAACGTTGCAGCCCGAAACGGGTCAGCACATGGAATATGCTGGCAATGTAACACATAGAGAGTAATGGAATGAAACAACTATACTATATGCATATTGGCTGGTGGAAAGCTCTATGGTTACAGTTTTGCGTAAAGCCAATTTTTCCCTACTTGCAAAGGAATAAATTTATTTAACTATCATGGTAGTTGTTAAACATTGAGAATGGTTGACAGCATCTCAATCCCAATTAAAAATATCATTAAACACCCAACAAAATTAATTTAGAGTAACATGTTGAGATTCACATGATAATCTGATAATCCAGGTACTAGATACTCAAGATGTCCATAACCGGGGACACGGCTAACCATGATTAGTTTATACACTCTGCAGAGGTTTGCGCACTTTTCCCCACAAGACTCGATCGCCTCCGTTGGTTTCTCGCACTACATGGTGTTTGAGAAACGGATGACCGAGACATAGTTTTTCAGAAGCGCTAGCACCTTACGATCGGGTAGACCGTTACACCTATTCACCTACATCTGCTAGTCTACCACTGTAAGAGTTCGCACGACTTATCAACTATGCTAGAGCCCATAATAGCTTGTGGCTGCCACACGGAAGTTTCTAGTGAATAATCTCATGATCCCTTTGAGCCTGGGTGGCGGTCCAAAAGAAAAACAGGCAATCGCTGGAATACCCAGGTGCCTCAATCCACCAGATGTGTATTTAAGTTGCCACCTTAGATAAACCATTAATTAACACATCTGTCATTTCACTTATTACACGTGCATCCCAACTCTACGTCATGATATAAACCCGTCACTCCACAATCCAAACATTAAACAATGTTCTTACTTAGGTCTTGCGGCTGGTGTCAGATGTTGAGTGGAACCATAGCGTAACGAGACTCTTGTTATCCTATAGGGTTTGAATTAATTGGAAAACGGGTGTTTTCTATGAAGGTACTATTGCCGACCTCTCATCTACCGCTCCCGACGGATTGATAAAACTCCTTTTCCAGGTCTCATAATTTAGTCTTTAAGTCACTATCTAGAGGTGATGTTTATTGCGTAGCGATGTGAGATCTCAATGTCATGCATCATATTGTGGGATGCACCAAAAGCAAGCGTGACGAAGGAAGAAGGTAAGGTCTGATACATAGGGTTTTGCTTCCATGATGATTCCATCCGGCGAAAGCCTCTTAATTCTGGCACCGAGTTACTGAGAGTTCGCAGGAGGTTCGCATGCGTTGTGAAGTAGGTAATATCGCCTACTATTAAAGAGCTCAATCATGCAGTCATCGAAATCCTCTATGTAGTTTCGTTCGTGTATACTCGAAATAAGAAGATTATACATAGCCTCAGAAGGTTCAACCTTATGATAGTATAACTATCCCGGTTGGGCAAAGAATAAAAATCGTCAACGCAGAAGCAAACCAGAATGGAGATATGAAAGCTCGCAACTCAGTAACGCACGTCTTTCCATGCATTTTATTTAAATTTTTGGTTATCTATCAGGCCCAAAGTTATGATACCAGAGTCAGATGGTATTAGTTGGTAATATTATGATGTCAAACGAAAAGGATGGGTTCTAAGAAGACAAGAACTAGAAGTCTATAAAATGTTTTGGCACTATAACCAGGTCGCTCTCTTGGAATGAATCGAGCCATGATTTCCGGATTATGCCATAGCCGATGTTAGATAGATTAGTCAATACTCCTCTCGTACTATCGAGTACTTCCAGATACAGAGCGATTACTGGAATCATCGCCTACGTCATGAGATGGAGATAAATGTAACTTCGTATGATAACTGGCACAATAAGGCCGCTAGAATCATGTATTTAGTGGACCGAATCGGCATAATAGATGATTGTGTTGCTAGTATACACGCACACGTTTCGTGTAAATGAAGCAACGAAGCGAAACCAGTACGGGAAGACTGGAATTATATGCAGAGGAGGCTAAGTATTAGAAACCAAATGGTTCGTACACCAGAGAATGGCACTAAGATGATTGCCGTTGCCTCACGTAAAGAATTGGTCACACTAGTGGTTTTATTTTAGAACAACGGCCGGTTCTTTCTGGAGGAGCATATCTGCCATGAACGCTTTCGCCGGCCGACGTCAATTTCGTGGACGGAAGCTCCAATTCTATTTTGTTTCATGATCAAAATCGCTGGTACACGGGCAAGTCGGGACGGAACTGTGTGATACGAGGTGGCGAGTCTGAGGTCGCTTGGCGCGGAGGGCGCAGTGGCATGACGCGAGTGCGTGGTGAGGGACAGCGGGAAAGGAGAGCGGTCGAGAGGTCTGTTTTTGGCGGCTGCCTTAGGGTTTTTTGAGGCAGGGCAGAGAGAGTCATAGCTTAGTGAGGAACTACTTAGCGGTATTCGAACAGGATCTCTTAACGGCTATGAGAGGATCGGTTTCTTGATTCTTTGACATCATAGGGCAAGCAAATCTTTTTATGGGTAGGTCGTCGCTGCGGGGTGAAGTAGGTCAGAGTTCGAGAAATTCTGGTTACGTAATTTTTTTTTTCGTCTAATTATATATAATAAATCCGGAGACGTAGAAACACGACACAAACTAATGAAAAAGAAATACTACCGGACTCCAAATCGAAATAAATTTCCCCGATTCTAAAAATCAAGCGGCCGAAAAGTGGTAATTATTGGGGCTCATAAATGCAATTTTGAAAACGCACATATTTTGTATAACCTAGATACAAATAGAAATTACTAATGAAAGGAAAGATAGAACTAATATCACCCAATATATTTATGCTTTTCTTTACTCTTCATATTAAATCCTCAAATATTTCTTTCATTTTTGGATATAAGATGATTATTTTAAGTATACCGATCTGCGAAGGAAGATTTTTTATGATATAGTAATTATAACTAAGACCAAAGAATAAATCTCAATAAATATTAAAATATCAAAGAAGAGCTTCTATTGTTCGAAAAGAAATGTTAGTAGATCATACAAAATACTCGCACCACTCACACATGGATCGTCGCAACAGTCTCATCCGAGAGGGTAACTATGGAATGTTGACGAATAAGAGAATAGCTCATGAGTATAAAGTCAAGGTTGATCCACTAATCACTTGATATGCCATCCTCAGATGATGTATGTCGTTTGGAAGCTTAACATCTCTATTGCTCACATAATTGAAATGTGGGTTGTTGATCGAGGTCGACATAATCAGTGGGCTATAATAAAGTAGACGCTCTCAATTTGGGTTTGGACTCATTATACAGATTTCATTATGCATTCTACTTAAAATCCAGAATGAGAGTGAGCTCAGGAATTAATCGATATTGCGCTTCCTCTGGAAGGGCTATCGTTATTTAACTCGTAATATATATCGCCGCTACCTATAATCAGCGAGCTATAGAGGTTACATTGGTGAGTCTATGCCTACCTGATTACTATGTAATTGAACACTGTTTAGATGTAATTATTTATTTTTCATGCCCATATATAAGTGTTTGTCACAATAGCGCATTTGGGGTGGATTGGATAAAGATCCTCGCTCTGATGAATGAAAGATGGTTACTATTATATATATTTAGCTCTCACCAAAGTTTTTAGATAAATGTATACAATAATTATATGTTAATGTATGATAGGATGCCCCCTACTTATGATGAATTATACTTTATGAAGAGTTCGGCGATGTACGTTTTGCTGAAAGACATGTTGTCATTGCACATAATTTTAGCGATAGTTAGATGGAGGTACATAGTTGGGAACGGGCCCGAAAAGTCTCATTTAGCTTGAGATGCGTCCTGATTTGGTCCGGAGATAATAACTGTTTGAATCATATTGCACTAATCTGTGATGACATAGGGGTGTTTTGCTGACGTTGTAGGAGATTATTAGATAGTTGAGTCTGGACTGGAGTTTGCTAAATATTACGTAGCTTTGCATTATCCGTATCTTCGATTCCTACTGAAATACTTGGAAAGATGAGTTGTCATATTTGAATCGTATGAGAAGTAATAAGTCGTTTGTTTAAGTTTAAGAAAAGTTTAAGATAACTAGTGTAATTACTTACTATGTGAGAATGAGTATTGGTAGCATCTTGTGATCAATCTGCAGTTTTTGAAAGATGAGGCTAATGAATGCTAAGTCATGATATGAATATATATGAATGAGCTAGGAAAATAGATTATGAAAGTGTGAATACACTCAAATAATGTATCGATATGAATTTTGAGTGAATATACCACACCTTGCTAGCATTCACCCTACATAAAATTATTCTATGTTTACTTTATTTATCCGTACATTACAAGGATGAGCAGGACTAAGCTTGGATGGATGATGAATATTATTGTCTTACCAGTGATATCTATAATTTATGAAAGGTTTCTATGCATGATTCATGTTTCACAATAATCTATTTTATATGATATTGGTATGATTTGATTTAGAACTAACCCGGACTGACGTTGTTTTCAGCAGAACTACCGTGGTGTTGTTTTGCTGAGAAATAGAAGAGATATTCTGGCGATATGACTCAGAGTGAGAAGTATACATTGGAGAAATTTATTATTCTGGATAAATATATGGCTTGTGTAGTCATTAGAATAATAAAATTCTCTATTGGTGTAGATGGCATGATGTGTGGTTTATATTGTTGAATTCATTATGCTACTGAAAATTATTATGAGGGAGGAATATATGCTTGTAGGAATTGCAATAATATCAAGTTTCCTCTCTATGTGCTTAAATCTTGAAGTTATGCTTGTTTTACTTTCCTATGCTAGTTGATTGTTGTTCCCATAAGTTGTTTGCTCACAAAATCCCTATGCATAGGAAGTGGGTTAGACTTAAATGTTCTAGTCATATTCTTCATGATGCTCTCTTTATGTTTCAATTCTTATCTTTTATGTGAGCATCATTGAAATCATCATGCCTAGCTAGGGGCGTTAAACGATAGCGCTTGTTGGAAGCCAACCCAATTTTATTTTTGTTCTTTGCTTTTTCTGTTCTCTGTTTAGTAATAAATAATCTCATAACCTCTGTTTAGATGTGGTTTTATGCTTTTAATTATGTTTGTCCAAGTAACCTCACTTGGATTAATGCGGTAGGGTGTTTGTAAGCTCAAGCTAGAGCACGATCCTCACCGTCGTCTGAGAGGAGAGGACCAGTCTCTAGGTGCTGATTCCTTGGCAGCCTCCTGCCGGACGTGCATCACTCGAGGCATGGAGGAGGAATACCGGGATAAAGAGGAGACATCACAGAAACACTCTAGTCACTACGGTCGGAACACAGGAGAAACTCTCCGCACGCCATTTTGCCATGACCAGAGGCATGTGAGGAGGAAGCAACAAGGGGGAGATACTCTCCTCCTCTTCTTATAATCTGGTAGAGAGGAATGATACTTTGAGGTATATATTGAGATTCGAATAGTGAGTCATTAGAATAGAGAGAATTAATGCACGGAGTGACTTATCTCATACATCAACGCTACTCACAATCATCATCAGCAATTCTCTTTATTATAATGTATATATCTTGGTCCAATAAAGGCTACTCATCCCGCAACTCCGCTGTAATCCCAGATTGTAACAATGGTGACTATATAGGCACTATCTATATTACATAATGATCACCTCAGTTGTATGTATGCTCATTCTCTCTTATGAGTCTCTATGATAGTCATGGCATTTCGTTATGTGTTTGGAGTTTGAATGTTGTATTCTAGATGTCTGATTTCTGGATGTATAGTTCATGATTTATTGTATGTGTATTCTGTCCTAATCTTGTGGCCAGCGGTATCGGGAATTCGAGTGCACGCGGTTAGAGGAGGAGGTTCGGTGATTGTGGCTGAGTATGAGCATATTACGTTATATACCTTCGCTTATAGATTAGGTTGCGATTGAGTGACAGACGAATACTAGTAACCAGAGTAATGGGGGATGTGTTGTGTAATGGGTATCATTACAGTAGGCGACTTTGATTGCTTTGAGATGCTGATGGTGATGTTTAGTGTTGTTCTTTTTATACTATACACCAATAATGGGTATGTTGTTTACCGTAATTCTTTAGTAGTTCTGTTGCTTTAGAGTTCCAATCATAAGTGCATATGATCCAAGTAGAGAGAAAGTATGTATAGCTTATGCCTCTCCCTCATATGAAACTGCAATAGTGATTACCGGTCTTGTTAACGATTGCCTAGGACAATTCCGCACACCGATCCACCATTATTCCACACTCGCTATTTATAATATTTAGTAATATATTCTAACTTTATGATAACAGCACCTACTTTTATATTTTAGCTCTCCGATATCATACAAAGTTATCCTCTTCATACCCACAACATAGTTTTATTTCTCGTTGCTAGTTGGAAGCAAACGTTCGGTGTACGTAGAGTCATATCAGTGGCAGATAGGGCTTGAGAGAATATTGATCTTACCTTTAGCTCCTTGTGGGTTCGACACTCCATACTTATCACTTCCACCTTTGGAAATTGCTACGATGATCCTTGCACTGTGGGAATTCAATCATCCGTCATTATTCTAGTCACCAGTTGGCATAGCACAAAGAGTATCTTGCGTTAGCTCCCGTGGATGTAGAGTAAGGCAGCTCTACGGCTATTTTCTCTATACGTTACACGCAGCATTGGACTGACTCGGGTGCTTTTATACGACTGGTACGCTGGCGTATAATTGTACTCTTCTGTGTTTAGGAAATAAGTGGACGATGTCTGATCAGACTCCTTTGCCGCGTCTATGTATTAGATATGTCTTTGCACACAGTTGCTATTCTTATTAATACATTATAGTTGGTATCCGATCGCGGGGACTATATATCTACTATAAGATTTCTCATTCTCAGGTCCTACCAACATGTTGCCGTCCCTTTACGATTGTGCACAAATCATGATCTCCACTGTGTTTATATCTCCGCACATTCTGTTTTTCAGAGAGTTAAACTCTACTCACACTCTGTTTGTAAGACAGCAGGCTTCTAGAGATGCTCGATAAGACTCGCTCTGCACACATCTCTCTGATAGCTTGAGAGCTTCAGAGATCTATAAACCTTACTAATACCTCAGCGCCACAGGTGGTAGATTTATCACTCTGATCATAATTTTGGGAGCTAGGGCACAGTCAATTGGACTCCTCACCTTTCCAGAGCGCACTCGTCTCCGACACGAGCCTGCTTTAGGGAGCGCAGAGTTGGCTGTTCAATTCGCTCCTTGCTTCATAAGCTCTCCATAATGTTAGACTGTGCTCCTTCCACAACCATGAAATTATCTACTCTGCTAAGGATAGGACCTATTATATGCGAGCACGATGGCGCGAATAATTTAGTGGAATTCCAGTGTGAGTCTAATTTAGGACTCCGTGGAAAGAGATCGCATGGTTCGTTACGCAATGAAGGTGGATCGTCGCTAAAGGTTGTGCTGCAATTTCGCGTTTTAGTACCGCCTCCACACCTATCTCATGAGTCCACTCAGTTTGTTGAGCTGGAAGTCCCCTGCATCGATAGAGATACTGAAGGAGCGTTTTGAGATTTAGGGAGACCGTGATATGAGAGGAACACATTCAGGGAGGATAACAAAATCTCCGCAAACGGCTCTCCTGGGGCAGTCCGGCGGCGGTATTGCAACGGGATTGAGTCTGATTTGGTATATCTCATCTTCACAGTAGAGTCATGCGACTATGTTACTATTTATTGAGGGCTTTTGTGTGATTATTAGCTCATCCCTGTGAGATTATCATTTGGTTTGTACCTAATCATGCGAAATAAGATATTATGGGCACTCTACAACTTTTTCTCTCATTATGCTCAAGTACAGACTTTATGGTTCATGTGCTTATTTGGTTACTGTCTGAATCTTCTAATTAGGGTATGTTATATGTACAAATGTGGGTGCTCAGGTATATTGATTGGTTCATCTTGTATGTGGTGTTAGTAAGCTCTTTATACTGTGTCGTGCTTTCATACATCATGAACAACTCTGGCTGTGTTGCTCAATTTTGTTTGTAGGAGTTGTTTCAATTTTTGATTATTTTGTTTGATCTGTGGGTGATAGGTTTGAAATAAAAATATGCGATAATTATATATAGGAGGCTGAAAATTGAGTTACTTGTGATGATTTCTATTCTTGATGTCATTTTATTTTGTTTCTTGCTGTTTGAATAAAGTATCAAGATCTGAAATTATTAAATGGGAGAGTCTTCACATAGCTAAATAATTATTTAACTACTCATTGATCTTCACTTATATCTTTCGGAGTAGTTTGTTATTCATTCACGTGCTTCACATATATCCTATGAGTAAATGGTTGAATGAATTGAATATAAAAATATGAAATTATATATATTTCATATGCTTATCCCATGGGGAGTAATGACTTCACATATAAGAAGTTAGAGGTGGTAAATTTATTGAAGGTTAGCAAACATTGTATTGGTCACTTGAACAATTCATGAAAGAATATTGAGGGAAGAGAGATTTCACATATAAATATACTATCTTGAACATCTTTTGTAATTGTGAGCACTCATTAAAATATGACATGTTAAAAGGTTGATGTTGGACAAGGAAGACAACGTAATGGGTTATGTTTTCTTATATCTGAAATAAAGTATATTGTCATGGATCATTCAACATGCTGAGCTTGCCTTTCTCCCTCATGCTAGCCAATTCTTTGCACCAAGTAGAGATACTACTTGTGCTTCCAAACATCCCTTAAACCAGTATTGCCATGAGAGTCCACCATACCTACCTATGGATTGAGTAAGATCCTTCAAGTAAGTTGTCATCGGTGCATGCAATAAAAATTGCTCTCTAAATATGTATGATCTATTAGTGTGGAGAAAATAAGCTTTATACGATCTTGTGATGTGGAAGTAATAAAAGCGATGGACTTCATAATGAAGGTCCCTATCACAAGTGGCAATATAAAGTGACGTTCTTTCGCATTAAGATTTTGTGCATCCAACTATAAAAGCGCATGCCAACCTCTGCTTCCCTCTGCGAAGGGCCTATCTTTTATTCTTGTCTTATATCCTTATGCAAGAGTCATGGTGATCTTCACCTTTCTTTTTACATTTTATCCTTTGGCAAGCACATTGTGTTGGAAAGATCCTGATATATATATATATATATATATATATATATATATATATAGGGTAACACTATTCTAAGCGTGATGTGTAGAATAGCTTATTCTACACCCCTAGTAACGCTATGTACAAAATCTAGTAAAACGGTGTATAAAATGTAGTAATTCAAAAATATTTTTTTATCATCTAAGTTTGTAATTTACTACATTTTTACGAAAATTACTATATTTTACATAGTGTGTTACTGTATTTTGTATGTACCGTTACTGGGGTGTAGAATAAGCTATTCTACACTCACGCTTAGTTTAGTGTTACTATATATATATATATCCAATTGGATGTAAGGCATCATGAACTATTATTGTTGACATTACCCTTGAGGTAAAAGGTTGGGAGGCGAATCTATAAGCCCCTATCTTTCTCTGTGTCTGATTAAAACTTTGAACCCATAAATATCACGTGAGTGTAGCAATTGTGAAAGACTAAATGATAGTTGAGTATGTGAAGTTTGCTGAATCAAAGCTCTGACATAGACCCTTCCTGAAAATAAGATGAATTGTAATTGTTTGATGACTAATAACACGGTTTGTTAGTTTTCAAGAAAGTTTTACATGATCTATACATTAACATGTGATAACTTGTTACTTGATGCATGAGAAGTCCTATGAGTTGAGCTACCTTTATGATATATAATGATGCTAGAAAAGGTGATTGAAATGACATCATTGATGGTCTGACAAAGCATTGGTAACTTGCACCTGCTAGCATTCACACTTCATAAATTCTTTCTTTTATCATTTACCTACTCGAGGACGAGCAGGAATTAAGCTTGGGGATGCTGATACGTCTCCAACGTATCTATAATTTATGAAGTATTTCCATGCTATTATATTATCTGTTTTGGATGTTTATGGGCTTTACTAAACACTTTTATATTATTTTTGGGACTAACCTATTAACCGGAGGCCCAGCCCAAATTGTTGTTTTCTTGCCTATTTCAGTGTTTCGAAGAAAAGGAATATCAAACGGAGTCCAAACGGAATGAAACCTTCGGGAGAGTTATTTTTGGAACGGAAGCAATCCATGAGACTTGGAGTAGACGTCAGGGAAGCTTCAGAGGAAGCCACGAGGCAGGGAGGGCGCGCCTGCCCCCTGGGCCCGCCCCCACCCTCATGGGCCCCTCGTGGCTCCCCTGCGTGGCTCCCCTAACCGACTTCTTTCGCCTTATATACGTGTCCATATACCCTAAAACATCGAGGAACACAATAGATCGGGAGTTCCGCTGCCGCAAGCCTCCGTAGCCACTGAAAACCAATCTAGACCCATTCCGGCACCCTGCCGGAGGGGGTAATCCCTCTCCGGTGGCCATCTTCATCATCCTGACGCTCTCCATAACGAGGAGGGAGTAGTTCACCCTCGGGGCTGAGGGTAGGTACCAATATCTATGTGTTTGATCTCTCTCTCTCTCTCGTGTTCTTGAGGTGGTACGATCTTGATGTATCACGAGCTTTGCTATTATAGTTGGATCTTCTGATGTTTCTCCCCCTCTACTCTCTTGTAATGGATTGAGTTTTCCCTTTGAAGTTATCTTATCGGATTGAGTCTTTAAGGATTTGAGAACACTTGATGTATGTCTTGCATGTGCTTATCTATGGTGACAATGGGATATCACGTGATCCACTTGATGTATGTTTTGGTGATCAACTTGCGAGTTCCGTGACCTCGTGAACTTATGCATAGGGGTTGGCACACGTTTTCGTCGTTGACTCTCCGGTAGAAACTTTGGGGCACTCTTTGAAGTACTTTGTGTTGGTTTGAATAGATGAATATGAGATTGTGTGATGCATATCGTATAATCATACCCGGATACTTGAGGTGACATTGGAGTATCTAGGTGACATTAGGGTTTTGGTTGATTTGTGTCTTAAGGTGTTATTTAGTAACGAACTCTAGGGCTGTTTGTGACACTTATAGGAATAACCCAATAGATTGATCGGAAAGAATAACTTTGAGGTGGTTTCGTACCCTACAATAATCTCTTTGTTTGTTCTCTGCTATTAGTGACTTTGGAGTGACTCTTTGTTGCATGTTGAGGGATAGTTATATGATCTAATTATGTTATTATTGTTGAGAGAACTTGCACTAGTGAAAGTATGAACCCTAGGCCTTGTTTACTAGCATTGCAATACTGTTTACACTCACTTTTATCATTAGTTACCTTGCTGTTTTTATATTTTCAGATTACAAAAACCTATATCTACCATCCATATTGCACTTGTATCACCATCTCTTCGCCAAACTAGTGCACCTATACAACTTACCATTGTATTGGGTGTGTTGGGGACACACGAGACTCTTTGTTATTTGGTTGCAGGGTTGCTTGAGAGAGACTGTCGGTGTCAAAACCGGCGGATCTCGGGTATGGGGTCCCGAACTGTGCGTCTAGGCTGGATGGTAACAGGAGGCAGGGGACACAATGTTTTATCCAGGTTCGGGCCCTCTTGATGGAGGTAAAACCCTACGTCCTTCTTGATTAATATTGATGATGTGGGTAGTACAAGAGTAGATCGAGATCGGAGAGGCTAAACCCTAGAAGCTAGCATATGGTATGATTGTATGTTGTGGTTGTTGTCCTACGGACTAAAACCCTTCGGTTTATATAGACACCGGAGAGGGTTAGGGTTACACAAGGTCGGTTAAAAAGGAGGAGGTATCCATATCCGTATTTCCTAGCTTGCCTTCCACGCCAAGTAGAGTCCCATCCGGACACGAGACGAAGTCTTCAATCTCGTATCTTCATAGTTTAACAGTTCGGCCAATAGAGATAGTCCGGCTGTCCGGAGACCCCCTAATCCAGGACTCCCTCAGTAGCCCCTGAACCAGGCTTCAATGACGATGAGTCCGGCGCGCAGTATTGTCTTCGGCATTGCAAGGCAGGTTCCTTCTCCTAATACATCACAGAAGAATTTGAATACGAGGATAGTGTCCGACCCTGCAAAATAAGTTCCACATACCGCCGTAGAGAGAATAATATTTTCGCAAATCCAATTTGCTGACTTGTTTTGGCAGCATGACGTTATGTCATGGCCCGGTGATTATTCGAATCGTTTTTCTTCAACCAGCTCCACACATAACGCGAGGCGGTTTCTTGACACGTCTTGTCAAAGCAGAGATCGTGTTCCCCCAATTACGGGATTCTCATTAATGCGGTCGTGGGTAACCCAACCGTGTCTAGGACTCCTAGATTATAGGCAAGTCCTAAACGGCTAAGGAGAGGACGCTTGATATTCACCCTCTTTATAAAGGGACAAGGTTTTCGCTTTTTCCCTCTCATGCTCAATCGAAACCTTCCCCCGCCTCGAGTACTAACACCCAAAGCCCAGGTTAGGTGCTCCGGATCTTCAATCATGTCCGGATCCAGCCTTCAAGGCCGATGGATGCCCTCCTCCGTTACGGAAGAGGATATCAAGAAGTTGAAGGAGGCCAGATACCTGACCGCCGAGGTTTTGCATCGGCTGCCTGCTCGAGGGCAGGTCGTCCCTACTCCCGAACCCAACGAGAACGTCGTGTTCGTCTCCCACTTCCTCTGAGGCCTAGGCCTCACTCTGGATCCCTTCGTCAGGGGTTTGATGTTCTATTACAGGCTAGATTTCCATGATCTAGCTCCGGACTCCTTTCTCCACATCTCTACATTTATTGTCGTGTGTGAGGCCTTCCTCCGCATTACCCCTCACTTCGGCCTGTGGCTCAAGACCTTTGAAGTGAAGCCGAAGATGATCGAGGGGAAACATGCAACTTGCGGAGGTGCATCAATAGTCAAGATGGCATGAGCTCCATGGCCGAAAGGTTCCTTTCTAGAGGTGTCCGAATTATGGCAACGGGGGTGGTTTTACGTCACGACTCCCAGAAGTGCCAAGTGGGCAGCTGCCCCCGCTTTCCGCTCGGGCCCCCACTACAACTGATGTCATGGATTAGCAGAGGTCTGAGCTAGGGTCTAGCCAAGGACGTGCCTATACTGCAAAGCCGCATTCGAGATCTCTTCGAGGGAGATTTTAATTTGGTTGTGGTAATACAAGTTATGCTAGCTCGTCAAGTCCAGCCTTGCAAACGCCGACCCCTTCGCTTGTGGGAGTTCAACCCAGAAGGACCGCGTGCCATTCAAATTTTCCTCGGCCTGACGCACAAGGAGATGTACAAGTCATTCTTCGGACCTCAAGTAGAGTGTCCGGATACTACCGAGGACGTGGGTCTGAGCAGTAACCGCGCCGCCAAACAAGTAAGAAATCCTCTAGCCGAACACACTGTCTTTTATTCATCATGAAGTTATTTCTGAGAGTTCGCTCTCTGACTAGGACTGGCTAACAAAGGCGAAGATGATTCGGTGTTTGGCCCCCCTCCCTGAGGGTTTGGAAAATCTGGTATTGGAAAAGATGCTCGAGCTCGCACCTTGCCCGGAGCCCTCGAAGGAAGATGCAGGGGGGATAATACGGGCGGACGCAGGCCCCCATCGCTGCCAGTTCCAACCGAGGGAATGAGAGCCTCCATGAAGGAGGATAACCGGGGGAGGAAAATGACTGATTCCGAGGATCCGGAAGCCGAGGCCTCCAAACGGGAGAAGAAGTCTCTCACAGAGGGTCCTGCCTCGGGGGGTGCTTTTACCGCACAAAGTCCGCGGGGGGATCAGCCCTCCAACAAGTCATAAGTGATCCAAAAAATACTTTAATAGTGAAGGTATACTATCTTTCTTCTGAGAAAATAACCGCCGCATATATCTTGCAGTTCAGGTCTTTAGCCCTTCTCAGCTGAGCTCGTCTTCGGGGGATCTTCTTCCGGAGATGATGGAGAGCGAAACGCCTCCCCGGACTCCTCCGCTCAAGAAGCGGGCGACCCCGAAGTGTCGTCACGGAGGGCCTCTCCGGATCCGGTGAGGCCAGAAGATAATCCCATAGACCCCCGAAGTCCCCAGCGTCCGGCTCTCGAAGAGAGCAAACAAAAGAGTCCGGCACCGTCTGGTATGCGGTCGGACGTTCTGAGGGAGCTGTTGGGGCGAGCGGCCATCTCAGAAGAACACCGTACGCTGATGGGTACGGTGATGGAAGAGAATTTCGTCCGCCGAAAGCGGATTACATGAAGCCTTTATGAGTCTACTGACAGGCTTTGAGGTACGTGATAGTACCGCACATGTTAGGTGTGCCCTGTGTAGATAGTAGCCCCTGAGACTCTGTTGTCGACGAGAACGGCGGCGAAACAGAGGATCATAGTCCCAGGCAATAACCAGACTGCCTTTATGTGCAGGCGGTGGAAGCTCCGGTGGCTAGCCGGACTAGTGAGTTTGCCGAATTAAAACGGCAACTGGATGCGGGGACGCCGACATCGAGCTTGTTAACAAGAGGCTTGACGAGGCACAGGGTAAGTGTTATTTTCTGGTGAATGCCACATAGTAAGAGCAGCATGATGCCAGTATCTTTAATATGTTGTGACTGCAGATGGAGCTGCCACCGTGGAAACCTTGCGGGCGAGAACTTGCCCGAGCCAAGAGAACAAGCGAGGATTAGTAATGCGGCTGCTTTGAAGGCGGCCGAAGAGTTGAAAGCCGAGAAGGCCGCACATTGCGAGAGCAAAGAGAAGATGGCCAAGATGGCCGTAGAATTAAAAGCACTCTGCCAGTTGCCGGCTCCTTGAAAAAGAAAACCGAGCGAAGGCAACGGACCTTGAGAAGGCCACGACGGCGGACAAAGACACCCTCTTTGCTATGAGAGCGAAGAAGGAGGAGCTGCGGGAAGCCGGGGATATTGCGGCTGGGAAGCCCTTCATGCTACGGAGGAAGTTCGGAGATCCACAGGTATGCCCCTCTGGATCGGCTGTGGAGTTCGGCAGATGCATATATGGACTTGGCGGCGAGCGCTGCCGATGCGGCCAAATACTTCCAAGGTCAAACGAGATCGTGGTGGACAAGCTGTTCTGGTCGCAATTCAACGTTCCAGAGCGTCCGCTTCCATTGACTGATCAGCTAGCCGAATGGGCCGAACTAAATAGGTTGTCCGGACTCGCCATGAGGTCTGTCGTGGATCAGCTATGGCCGGAAAAGCCAAAGCCGAACAACTATTTTAGCTTAGTGCAGTAGGTTCCTTGGTGCGGTGCCGCGCATTAATGCGATGAAGAGGTCGGCGTGCATAGAAGGCTCGCGGATGGCCCTTGCCCGTGTTAAAGCATACTGGGCGGAGATGGATGCCTACCACTGTTGCGGCGCAGGGTTCGGCCATAGGCCGAGTGGCTGCCGAGCACTATTTCGAGAGGTTCTCGAGGGTGCTCGTTTGATAGAGGCCCAGTGCTCGAAGAATATTATGTTTGAGTGACATGTATTCCCATTGTAAACACAATGTTTTTATGAAATTTATTAAGGCTGTGTTTATACTTTTGCCTGAAAGTAATATGATGCCTCATGTGCGGCCGTTTATGTATACATGTGTATAACCTGAAAGATTGCAGTCGTCGGCTTCAGCCCCCACGCATATAATGCGGAGGTGCTCGCAAAAAACGTGTTCACACTTAACCCAACGTCTTGGTCCTATTAAGGAGGTGATACGCAGCGAACGAGGCAACCGGACTATAATGCTTTAGCACTTTCACTTAGCCATAGGAGTTTGACAGTGGGGCTACTAGATAGCCCCTGGTGGCTCCGCACTCTCCCGATCTCGGGGTGCGTACATGCCTGGCCAAAACGGCCCTTCGTTAAGGCAGAGGAAATCTAACATTCCGATAGGTCATCGAGTGGTTGACCAGTCTCACGCTATATCATGACAGTCAGTTTTCGGCTTTCTCTACTGAGGTGCTCGTCCGGATGAACCAGGGCACAATCTCAGTAGTTCTCCTGGTGCTGCCTTAGCCGATAAAGCGGAACGTAAGGCACCAAAACACAGGAGCCGGGCAAACCCAACATTTGACCAAAGACAATGATTCGGAGCTGATGCATATAAGGCCAAACTCGCGACGCCGAACACTCCCTAAGGTATTCGGTCTTTATGGTATAAACCGGGCCTAAATAGTGCCCTTTGTAAGAAGCCCCTTGTGTCCAGGTACGTGCATTATTCTGACGTGGCCACATGCCAAGACGTCAGCATCCTTCTCAATTGTGCTGAGAATTCGGTGGATGTGTATCAACAAGAGACAGAAAAAGGTTTACGCAGGGTCTTAATCTAAAAAGAATCCTTGGAGCGGGTCCCTGCTGCACGTCTGCGCCTGTGTCTCCGTTGTGCCGTATCCTGGACGGGTGTAGCACGATGATCATCTGTAAAAGAGAGGAACTTAGGTGAAAAAGTTGTCGTGCAAAAAGATAGTTTTTAAAGAAACCATGTATAATTCAAGATGAGTAAAAATTGCCACTTGTCTGCGCGCGTTGAGCCCCTTGTATTTGTAATAGGGGTGTGACCATTGATCCGGTATGAATTACATATAGCTGCGCCGGACTCGTCTAACCGTGTCCGTGGTCTTGACGACCTGTTAAATGCTTTAGTTGGTGAGGCCGTTTTTAGTGTGCGGCTGCCAAGGCAGCCGCACTCTCTTCGGCGCGCAAAGATCGCTCAATACTTCCATTCACTGTAATGATGCCACGTGGACCGGGCATCTTGAGCATGAGGGAAGCGTAATGTGGTATTGCATTAAAGCGAGGCAAAGCTTCGCGTCCAAGTAGTGCTTGATAGCCACTTTGGAACGGAGCAATGTGGAAGGTTAAATGTTCGCTACGGAAGTTATCGGGGAAGCCGAATATAACCTTTAGTAGCAGGGAGCCCGTGCAATGAGCCCCTGGGCCTGGCGTTACTCCTTTAAAGGTAGTATTGCTATGGCAAATTTTCGTTGGGTCTATCCCCATTTCACGGATTGTATCCTGGTATATCAGGTTTAGACTGCTGCCACCGTCCATCAGGACTCGTGTGAAGTGGTATCCGTCAATTATTGGGTCTAATACCAGGGCAGCCCATCCTGCACGCCGGATACTTGCTGAGTAATCACGATGGTCGAAAGTGATCGGTTGAGACGACCAGTGGCAGGACTCCGCGGTGATAGGCCCTTGGGCATATTTTTCTGGGAGTGCCGCTTTGTTTCTCCCCTTGATCACGTGTAACACGTTTACTGTTTTGACTTCTGGTGGAAATTTCTTTTGTTCCCCAGTGTCTTGCTTGAGAGGCTCATCCTCATCTTCGCTTGGTGTATCCTCCCCCTTGTGTACGGCGTTGAGCTTGCCGGACTGCTTGAAGACCCAACATTCTCTGTGGGTATGATTAGCGGGTTTACCAGGGGTGCTATGGATCTGACATATTTGGTCCAGAATTTTGTTTAGGCTGGACAGTTCATCTCTGGCGCCTTTAGAGGGCGGCTTTTGCTGACCTGGCCGAGAGCTTTTGAATCCGGCGTTTACTGCCGTGCTCTTCGTGCTGTCTTCTTTATTCCGGCGTTTGTTATTGCTTGTTGCGCCGTGATTTCCCGTTTCCATCTCTAACTTCAGATGTACTGGGGTCGCTGGTGCTGCATCTGGCTAGCCAGCTATCCTCACCCGCGCAAAAGCGGGTCATGAGGCTTGTTAATGCTGCCATTGTTCTCGGCTTTTCTTGGCCGAGGTGTCTGGCAAGCCATTCGTCACGGACGCTATGCTTAAAAGCTGCCAAGGCTTCGGCGTCCGGACAGTCGACAATTTGGTTCTTTTTAGTAAGAAACCTGTTCCAAAGCTTTCGGGCTGACTCTCCGGGCTGTTGAGTTATATGACTCAAATCATCCGCGTCCGGAGGTCGGACATAAGTCCCTTGAAAATTTGCCCGAAAGGCGTCTTCGAGCTCTTCCCAGCTTCCAATGGAGCTTTCGGGGAGGCTCTTAAGCCAGTGCCGAGCTGGCCCTTTGAGTTTGAGGGGTAAATACTTAATGGCGTGGAGATCATCTCCCCGAGCCATATGGATATGGAGGATATAGTCCTCAATCCAGACCCCAGGGTCTGTTGTTCCGTCGTATGCCTCTATGTTTACGGGTTTGAATCCCTCTGGAAATTCATGGTCCAGCACCTCATCGGTGAAACTATTGGAAATATGCCCTAGAGGTAATAATAAAAGGATTATTATTATATTTCCTTGTTCATGATAATTGTCTTTTATTCATGCTATAATTGTGTTATCCGGAAATCGTAATACATGTGTGAATACTTAGACACCAACATGTCCCTAGTAAGCCTCTAGTTACTAGCTCGTTGATCAACAGATAGTCATGGTTTCCTGACTATGGACATTGGATGTCATTGATAACGAGATCACATCATTAGGAGAATGATGTGATGGACAAGACCCAATCCTAAACATAGCACAAGATCGTATAGTTCGTTTGCTAGAGTTTTTCCAATGTCAAGTATCTTTTCCTTAGACCATGAGATCGTGTAACTCCCGGATACCGTAGGAGTGCTTTGGGTGTACCAAACGTCACAACGTAACTGGGTGACTATAAAGGTATACTACGGGTATCTCCGAAAGTGTCTGTTGGGTTGACACGGATCAAGACTGGGATTTGTCACTCCGTATGACGGAGAGGTATCACTGGGCCCACTCGGTAATGCATCATCATAATGAGCTCAAAGTGACCAAGTGTCTGGTCACGGGATCATGCATTACGGTACGAGTAAAGTGACTTGCCGGTAACGAGATTGAACGAGGTATTGGGATACCGATGATCGAATCTCGGGCAAGTAACATACCGATTGACAAAGGGAATTGTATACGGGGTTGCTTGAATCCTCGACATCGTGGTTCATCCGATGAGATCATCGAGGAGCATGTGGGAGCCAACATGGGTATCCAGATCCCGCTGTTGGTTATTGACCGGAGAGCCATCTCGGTCATGTCTACATGTCTCCCGAACCCGTAGGGTCTACACACTTAAGGTTCGGTGACGCTAGGGTTGTAGAGATATGAATATGCAGTAACCCGAAAGTTGTTCGGAGTCCCGGATGAGATCCCGGACGTCACGAGGAGTTCCGGAATGGTCCGGAGGTGAAGAATTATATATAGGAAGTGCTATTTCGGCCATCGGGACAAGTTTCGGGGTCACCGGTATTGTACCGGGACCACCGGAAGGGTCCCGGGGGTCCACCGGGTGGGGCCACCTATCCCGGAGGGCCCCATGGGCTGAAGTGGGAGGGGAACCAGCCCCTAGTGGGCTGGTGCGCCCCCCTTGGGCCTTCCCCCTGCGCCTAGGGTTGGGAACCCTAGGGTGGGGGGCCCCACTTGCCTTGGGGGGCACTCCACCCCCCTTGGCCGCCGCCCCCTTGGGAGATTGGATCTCCAGGGCCGGCGCCCCCCTTGGGGACCCTATATATAGAGGGGGGAGGGAGGGCAGCCGCACCCTTGAGTCTTGGCGCCTCCCTCTCCCCTGCTACACCTCTCCCTCTCGTAGTAGATCGGCGAAGCCCTGCTGCGGTGACCCCTGCATCCACCACCACGCCGTCGTGCTGCTGGATCTTCATCAACCTCTCCTCCCCCCTTGCTGGATCAAGAAGGAGGAGACGTCACGCTGACCGTACGTGTGTTGAACACGGAGGTGCCGTCCGTTCGGCGCTAGGATCTCCGGTGATTTGGATCACGTCGAGTACGACTTCCTCATCCCCGTTCTTTGAACGCTTCCGCGCGTGATCTACAAAGGTATGTAGATGCAATCCGATCACTCGTTGCTAGATGAACTCATAGATGGATCTTGGTGAAACCGTAGGAAAAATTTTGTTTTCTGCAACGTTCCCCAACAGTGGCATCATGAGCTAGGTCTATGCGTAGTTCTCCTTGCACGAGTAGAACCAAATTTGTTGTGGGCGGATGTTGTCAACTTTCTTGCCGCTACTAGTCTTATCTTGCTTCACGGTATTGTGGGATGAAGCGGCCCGGACCAACCTTACACGTACGCTTACGTGAGACCGGTTCCACCGACTAACATGCACCAGTTGCATAAGGTGGCTGGCGGGTGTCTGTCTCTCCCACTTTAGTTGGAGCGGATTCGATGAAAAGGGTCCTTATGAAGGGTAAATAGAAGTTGACAAATCACGTTGTGGCTTTCACGTAGGTAAGAAAACGTTCTTGCTAGAACCCTACTTCAGCCACGTAAAACTTGCAACAACAATTAGAGGACGTCTAACTTGTTTTTGCAGCAAGTGCTTTGTGATATGATATGGCCAAAGTTGTGATGAATGATGAATGATATATATGTGATGTATGAGATGTTCATGCTATTGTAATAGGAATCACGACTTGCATGTCGATGAGTATGACAACCGGCAGGAGCCATAGGAGTTGTCTTTATTTTTTGTATGACCTGCGTGTCATTGAGAAACGCCATGTAAATTACTTTACTTTATTGCTAAACGTGTTAGCCATAGTAGTAGAAGTAATAGTTGGCGAGCAACTTCATGGAGACACGATGATGGAGATCATGGTGTCATGCCGGTGACAAGATGATCATGGAGCCCCAAGATGGAGATCAAAGGAGCTATGTGATATTGGCCATATCATGTCACTTTATTATTTGATTGCATGTGATGTTTATCATGTTTTTGCATCTTGTTTACTTAGAACGACGGTAGTAAATAAGATGATCCCTCATAATAATTTCAAGAAAGTGTTCCCCCTAACTGTGCACCGTTGCGACAGTTCGTTGTTTCGAAGCACCACGTGATGATCGGGTGTGATAGATTCTAACGTTCACATACAACGGGTGTAAGACAGATTTACACATGCAAACACTTAGGTTGACTTGACGAGCCTAGCATGTACAGACATGGCCTCGGAACACAGAAGACCGAAAGGTCGAGCATGAGTCGTATAGAAGATACGATCAACATGAAGATGTTCACCGATGTTGACTAGTCCGTCTCACGTGATGATCGGACACGGCCTAGTTAACTCGGATCATGTTATACTTAGATGACTGGAGGGATGTCTATCTGAGTGGGAGTTCATTAAATAATTTGATTAGATGAACTTAATTATCATGAACTTAGTCTAAAATATTTACAATATGTCTTGTAGATCAAATGGCCAACGTAGTCCTCAACTTCAACGCGTTCCTAGAGAAAACCAAGCTGAAAGACGATGGCAGCAACTACAGGACTGGGTCCGGA
Organism: Triticum urartu; assembly: GCF_003073215.2. NCBI lineage: Eukaryota > Viridiplantae > Streptophyta > Magnoliopsida > Poales > Poaceae > Triticum > Triticum urartu. The sequence continues at coordinate 263,368,700 of NC_053026.1, read as the reverse complement.
ACCTGAGGATCATCCTCATAGCTGCCAAGAAAGATTATGTCCTACAAGCACCGCTAGGTGAACTCCCTGTCCCCACAGAACCAAGACGTTATGAACGCTTGGCAGACACGTGCTTATGACTACTCCCTCGTTCAGTGCGGCATGCTTTACAGCTTAGAGCCGGGGCTCCAAAAGCGTTTTGAGAGACATGGAGCATATGAGATGTTCGAAGAGCTGAAAATGGTTTTTCAAGCTCATGCCCGGGTCGAGAGATATGAAGTCTCCGACAAATTCTTCAACTGTAAGATGGAGGAAAATAGTTCTGTCTACTCACTATGTCTGGGTTACATAACCGCTTGACTCAGCTGGGAGTTAATCTCCCCGGATAGATGCGGTCATTGACAGAATCCTCCAGTCGCTTCACCGAGCTACAAGAGCTTTGTGATGAACTTTCATATGACAGGGGATGCAAAAGACCATTCCTGAAGTATTTGCAAATGCTGAAATCAGCAAGAGGTAGAAGTCAAAAAGAACATCAAGTGTTGATGGTCAATAAAACCACTAAGTTCAAGAAGGTCAAGGGTAAAAAGAACTCCAAGAAGGACGGCAAGGAAGTTGCCGCGCCTGGCAAGAAAGCTGCCGGGAAGAAGCCAAAGAATGGACCCAAGCCCGAGACTGAGTGCTTTTATTGCAAGGAAAGTGGTCACTGGAAGCGGAACTGCCCCAAATACTTAGCGGACAAGAAGGCCGGCAAAACGAAAGGTATATGTGATATACATGTAATTGATGTGTACCTTTACCAGTACTCGTAGTAGCTCCTGGGTATTTGATACCGGTGCAGTTGCTCACATTTGTAACTCAAAACAGGAGCTTGCGGAATAAGCGAGACTGGCGAAGGACGAGGTGACGATGCGCGTCGGGAATGGTTCCAAGGTCGATGTGATCGCCGTCGGCACGCTACCCTCTACATTACCTACGGGATTAGTTTTGAACCTCAATAATTGTTATTTAGTGCCAAGTTTGAGCATGAACATGTATCAGGATCTGTTTAATTCGAGATGGCTACTCATTTAAATCCGAGAATATGGTTGTTTATTTATATGAGAGATATGTTTTATGGTCATGCTCCGATGGTGAATGGTTTATTCTTAATGAATCTCGAGCGTAATGCTACACATGTTCATAGTGTGAGTACCAAAAGATGTAAGATTGATAATGATAGTCCCACATACTTGTGGCACTGCCGCCTTGGTCACATAGGTGTCAAACGCATGAAGAAGCTCCATGCTGATGGACTTTTAGAGTCTCTTGATTATGAATCATTTGACACGTGCGAACCATGCCTCATGGGTAAAATGACCAAGACTCCGTTCTCCGGAACAATGGAGCGAGCAACCAACTTATTGGAAATTATACATACTGATGTGTGCGGTCCAATGAGCGTTGAGGCTCGCGGTGGCTATCGTTATGTTCTCACTCTCACTGATGACTTAAGTAGATATGGGTATGTCTATTTGATGAAACACAAGTCTGAGACCTTTGAAAAGTTCAAGGAATTTCAGAATGAGGTAGAGAATCAACGTGACAGGAAAATCAAGTTCCTGTGATCAGATCGTGGAGGAGAATACTTGAGTCATGAATTTGGCACACACTTAAGAAAATGTGGAATAGTTTCACACTCACGCCGCCTGGAACACCTCAGCGTAATGGTGTGTCCGAACATCGTAATCGCACTCTATTAGATATGGTGCGATCTATGATGTCTCTTACCGATTTACCGCTATCTTTTGGGGCTATGCTTTAGAGACTGCCGCATTCACTTTAAATAGGGCTCCGTCGAAATCCGTTGAGACGACACCGTATGAATTATGGTTTGGGAAGAAACCTAAGCTGTCGTTTCTAAAAGTTTGGGGATGTGATGCTTATGTCAAGAAACTTCAACCTGAAAAGCTCGAACCCAATCGGAAAAATGCGTCTTCATAGGATACCCTAAAGAAACTATTGGGTATACCTTCTACCTCAGATCCGAAGGCAAGATCTTTGTTGCCAAGAATGGGTCCTTTCTAGAGAAAGAGTTTCTCTCGAAAGAAGTAAGTGGGAGGAAAGTAGAACTTGATGAAGTATTACCTCTTGAACCGGGAAATGGCGCAACTCAAGAAAATGTTCCTGAGGTGCCAGCACCGACTAGAGAGGAAGTTAATGATAATGATCAAGATACTTCTGATCAAGCTCCTACTGAAATTCGAAGGTCCACAAGGACACGTTCCGCACCAGAGTGGTACGGCAACCCTGTCTTGGAAATCATGTTGTTAGACAACAGTGAACCTTCGAACTATGAAGAAGCGATGGCGGGCCCGGATTCCGACAAATGGCTAGAAGCCATGAAATCCGAGATAGGATCCATGTATGAAAACGAAGTATGGACTTTGACTGACTTGCCCGTTGAGCGCGAGCCATAGAAAATAAATGGATCTTTAAGAAGAAGACAGACGCGGATGGTAATGTGACCATCTATAAAGCTCGGCTTGTCGCTAAGGGTTATCGACAAGTTCAAGGGGTTGACTACGATGAGACTTTCTCACCGGTAGCGAAGCTAAAGTCCGTCCGAATCATGTTAGCAATTGCCGCATTCTATGATTATGAGATATGGCAAATGGACGTCAAAACGCATTCCTTAATGGTTTCCTTAAGGAAGAATTGTATATGATGCAGCCGGAAGGTTTTGTCGATCCTAAGAATGCTGACAAGGTGTGCAAGCTCCAACGCTCGATTTATGGGCTGGTGCAAGCATCTCGGAGTTGGAACATTCGCTTTGATGAGATGATCAAAGCGTTTGGGTTTACGCAGACTTATGGAAGATACCTTGATAAGATATTGAAGAAGTTCAATATGGATCAGTCTAAGAAGGGGTTCTTGCCTGTGTTGCAAGGTGTGAAATTGAGCTCAGCTCAATGTCCGACCACGGCAGAAGGATATAGAAGAGATGAGTGTCATCCCCTATGCCTCAGCCATAGGTTCTATTATGTATGCCATGCTGTGTACCAGACCTGATGTAAACCTTGCCGTAAGTTTGGTAGGTAGGTACCAAGTAATCCCGGCAAGGAACACTGGACAGCGGTCAAGAATATCCTGAAGTACCTGAAAAGGACTAAGGAAATGTTTCTCGTTTATGGAGGTGACGAAGAGCTCGTCGTAAAAGGTTACGTCGACGCTAGCTTCGACACAATCTGGATGACTCTAAGTCACAAACCGATACGTGTATATCAATGGTGGGGCAGTAAGCTGGTGCAATTGCAAGCAGAGCGTCGTGGCGGGATCTACATGTGAAGCGGAGTACATGGCAGCCTCGGAGGCAGCACATGAACAATTTGGGTGAAGGAGTTCATCACCGACCTAGGAGTCATACCCAATGCGTCGGGGCCGAATCAAGCTCTTCTGTGACAACACTGGAGCTATTTCTCTTGCCAAGGAGCCCAGGTTTCACAAGAAGACAAGGCACATCAAGCGTCGCTTCAACTCCATTCGTGAAAATGTTCAAGATGGAGACATAGATATTTGTAAAGTACATACGGACCTGAATGTAGCAGATCCGTTGACTAAACCTCTCCCTAGAGCAAAACATGATCAACACCAGAATTCCATGGGTGTTCGATTCATCACAATGTAACTAGATTATTGACTCTAGTGCAAGTGGGAGACTGTTGGAAATATGCCCTAGAGGCAATAATAAAAGCATTATTATTATATTTCCTTGTTCATGATAATTGTCTTTATTCATGCTATAATTGTGTTATCCGGAAATCGTAATACATGTGTGAATACATAGACACCAACATGTCCCTAGTAAGCCTCTAGTTGACTAGCTCGTTGATCAACAGATAGTCATGGTTTCCTGACTATGGACATTGGATGTCATTGATAACGAGATCACATCATTAGGAGAATTGATGTGATGGACAAGACCCAATCCTAAACATAGCACAAGATCGTATAGTTCGTTTGCTAGAGTTTTCCAATGTCAAGTATCTTTTCCTTAGACCATGAGATCTGTGTAACTCCCGGATACCGTAGGAGTGCTTTGGGTGTACCAAGTACACAACGTAACTGGGTGACCTATAAAGGATACTATGGGTATCTCCGAAGTGTTCTGTTGGGTTGACACGGATCAAGACTGGGATTTGTCACTCCGTATGACGGAGAGGTATCACTGGGCCCACTCGGTAATGCATCATCATTATGAGCTCAAAGTGACCAAGTGTCTGGTCACGGGATCATGCATTACGGTACGAGTAAAGTGACTTGCCGGTAACGAGATTGAACGAGGTATTGGGATAACCACGATCGATCTCGGGCAAGTAACATACCGATTGACAAAGGGAATTGTATACGGGGTTGCTTGAATCCTCGAACATCGTGGTTCATCCGATGAGATCATCGAGGAGCATGTGGGAGCCAACATGGGTATCCAGATCCCGCTGTTGGTTATTGACCGGAGAGCGATCTCGGTCATGTCTACATGTCTCCCGAACCCGTAGGGTCTACACACTTAAGGTTCGGTGACGCTAGGGTTGTAGGGATATGTATATGCAGTAACCCGAATGTTGTTCGGAGTCCCGGATGAGATCCCGGACGTCACGAGGAGTTCCGGAATGGTCCGGAGGTAAAGAATTATATATAGGAAGTGCTATTTCGGCCATCGGGACAAGTTTCGGGGTCACCGGTATTGTACCGGGACCACCGGAAGGGTCCCGGGGGTCCACCGGGTGGGGCCACCTGCCCCGGGGGGCCACATGGGCTGTAGGGGGTGCGCCTTGGCCTATATGGGCCAAGGGCACCAGCCCCAAGAGGCCCATGCGCCAAGAGATAAGGAAGGGAAGAGTCCCAAAGGGGGAAGGCACCTCCTAGGTGCCTTGGGGAGGAGGGATTCCTCCCTTGGCCGCCGCCCCCTAGGAGATTGGATCTCCTAGGGCCGGCGCCCCCCTAGGCTCCCTATATATAGTGGGGGAAGGAGGGCCTCTCAATCCACGCCTTTGGTGCCTCCCTCTCCCTCTCCAACACATCCTCCTCCTCCATAGTGCTTGGCGAAGCCCTGCCGGAGTACTGCAGCTCCACCACCACCACGCCGTCGTGCTGCTGTTGGAGCCATCTTCCTCAACCTCTCCTTCCCCCTTGCTGGATCAAGAAGAAGGAGACGTTACGCTGACCGTACGTGTGTTGAACGCGGAGGTGCCGTCCGTTCGGCGCTAGGATCTCCGGTGATTTGGATCACGTCGAGTACGCCTTCCTCATCCCCGTTCTTTGAACGCTTCCGCGCGTGATCTACAAAGGTATGTAGATGCAATCCATCACTCGTTGCTAGATGAACTCCTAGATGGATCTTGGTGAAACCGTAGGAAAATTTTTGTTTTCTGCAACGTTCCCCACGAACAAGTGAGGATTAGTAATGCGGCTGCTTTGAAGGCGGCCGAAGAGTTGAAAGCCGAAAGGCCGCACATTGCGAGAGCAAAGAAGATGGCCAAGATGGCCGTAGAATTAAAAGACACTGCCGACCGTTGCCGGTCCTTGAAAAAGAAAACCGAGCGAAGGCAACGGACCTTGAGAAGGCCAGCGGCGGACAAAGACACCCGTTCTGCTATGAGAGCGAAGAAGGAGGAGCTGCGGGAAGCCGGGGATATTGCGGCTGGGAAACCCTTCATGTTACGGAGGAAGTTCGGAGATCCACGGTATGCCCCTCTGGATCGGCTGTGGAGTTCGGGATGCGTATATGGATTTGGCGGCGAGCGCTGCCGATGCGGCCAAGTACTTCCAAGGTCAGACAGATCGTGAAGTGGACAAGCTGTTCTGGTCGCAATTCCACGTTCCAGAGCGTCCGCTTTCATTGACTGACCAGCTAGCCGAATGGGCCGAACTGAATAGGTTGTCCGGACTCGCCATGAGGTCTGTTGTGGATCAGCTATGGCCGGAAAAGCCAAAGCCGAACAGCTATTTCAGCTTAGTGCAACAGTTCCTTGGTGCGGTGCCGCGCATTAATGCGATGAAGAGGTCGGCGTGCATAGAAGGCTCGCGGATGGCCCTTGCCCGTGTTAAAGCATACTGGGCGGAGATGGACGCTACCACTGTTGCGGCGCAGGGTTCGGCCATAGGCCGAGTGGCTGCCGAGCATTATTTCGAGGAGGTTCTCGAGGGTGCTCGTTTGATAGAGGCCCAGTGCTCGAAAGAATATTATGTTTGAGTGATATGTATTCTCATTGTAAACACAATGCTTTTATGAAGTTTTTATAAGGCTATGTTTATACTTTTGCCTGAAAGTAGTATGATGCCTCCTGTGCGGCCGTTTATGTATACATGTGTATAACCTGAAAGATTGCAGCCGTCGGCTTCAACCCCCACGCATATAATGCGGAGGTGCTCGCAAAAAACGCGTGT
>NC_053026.1:263345167-263361295 GCF_003073215.2 Triticum urartu | reverse complement strand
TAAAAGGATTGACATGACAAACTCGATGATCGAGAAGGATTAGTGTTCACATCGGGGTATGAGAACACCGCTTAGGAAAAGGTATGGAATCAACATTTGACTTCGAAGTAACTCGAATACCACAACTCGAAACAAAAACAAAAGGATTGGCTTGCAGAATAAGCCAGAACAAACATATGATAGAGATTTCGTCCGAAGTTTTCGTGGTGGGGCCTACACGGGCTCGATCGTACAACACCATCATGTACAAGGCAGTGCACATGACATGCGAAGCGTCCCCGAGTCGGCATAGCCAAGGACTCTTTAAGACACAATGAGACCACTGTAAAACCAACCGTGAATAGGCGGACCACTAGACGTCGAACCCCAATTTCAAATCATACATCTGTCGGAAAGATATCTTAAGAGCTACTTGAATTCCCACTTATAAACTCCTGAAATTTTCCCGGTTATGCAATAAGGTGTTGGGGATACAGGGGAAGCATAATATCTCACCCAAAACTAATAAATCCTACATCCAGCCGTATCCATCCTTCAACACATAACCAAGAAAACCTTCGGAAATCGTCTACCTCAACCTTCGAAAAGCATCCGTTATACGAGTTATGGCAATACTCCCGAACTCCCGCCCCAGTACTGGGTGGCGTCGAGGTTATCTCACCAACAAACTGCATAAAAGTGATTTTTGATGTCGGCGAAACTAAACTCAGATATTCCAGAACTGCTACGATAAAATTATGACAACAACACCTCAGAGCTCAACTCCCCGGGACACTTCCAACCCCTGACAGGAGGCACCAAGACAATGTTCTCGTCATAAAACCATCGGAACGATTCCAAGATACCCGCGTGATCCTAAATTTGTTTTAGTGAAATTTGAGAAGAGAAGAGTCAAAACTCTACGTCAGGATGCCTTACCAGAGCGATGAGGAGACTTGGGAGTAAAAAGAATTCCTAAACTCTCCGATATATAATTCCTAAATGACTCAAAACATTTTTCTAGACTCAACTCGTCCGCTAATAACGATCAATCAGTGGGGGCCCCTAAGGTCGGGGAGGGCTCTGATTACCAACTTATAACGCCCTCGATGCGGATATATCTCCCATGTGTCGAAGCACGACTTAGGAGGCAACCGCATTGAAAGCAATGTCGCAAGTGAGGTAATCTTCACACAACCCATGTAATAATAAGGGAAAAAGAATACATAGTTTGGCTTACAATCGCCACTTCACACAATTACATGAAAACATTACATCAACCAGATACAATCAAGGTCCGACTACGGAACCAAAATAAAAGAAGAACCCCAAATGCGACAAGGTCCCCGATCGACCCCAACTGGGCTCCACTACTGATCAACTAGAACGAAAACACAAAGGACAAGATCTTCATCGAGCTCCTCCTGAGCTTGGTTGCGTCATCTGCACGGACTCATCGGCACCTGCAAGCTGGTTTTGGAAGTATCTGTGAGCCACGGGGACTCAGCAATCTCGCACCCTCGCGATCAAGACTATTTAAGCTTATGGGTAAGGTAAAGGTATGAGGTGGAGCTGCAGCAAGCGACTAGCATATATGGTGGCTAACATACGCAAATGAGAGCGAGAAGAGAAGGCAAAGCACGGTCGATAAAAGTATGATCAAGAAGTGATCCTAAAACAACCTACGTCAAGCATAACTCCCAACACCGTGTTCACTTCCCTGGACTCCGCCGAGAAAGAGACCATCACGTACACACGCGGTGAGTGCATTTTTTAATTAAGGTCAACTTCAGGGTTTTCTACAACCGGACGTTAACAAATTCCCATCTGCCCATAACCGCGGGCACGGCTTTCGAAAGTTCAAATCACTGCAGGGGTGTCCCAACTTAGCCCATGACAAGCTCTCATGGTCAACAAAGAATAGACCTCCTCCCGAGACATTCCGATCAGACTCGATATCCCGGTTCTTCAAGACATCCTCGACAATGGTAAAACAAGTCCAGCAAGACCGCCCGATGCGCCGACATCCTGATAGGAGCTGCACATCTCTCGTTCTCAGGGCAACACCGGATGAACACTATGTACAGCTAAAACCAGCCCTCAAGTTTCCCCGAGGTGGCGCCGCAAGTGGCTCTAGTTTGGACCAACACTTAGACAAGCACTGGCCCGGGGGGTTAAAATAAAGATGACCCTCGGGATGCGCGACTCCCAAGGGAAAAAGGCTAGGTGGCGAATGGTAAAACCAAGGTTGGGCCTTGCTGGAGGAGTTTTATTCAAAGCGAACTGTCAAGGGGTTCCCATTATAACCCAACCGCGTAAGGAACGCAAAATCCGGGAACATAACACCGATATGACGGAAACTAGGGCGGCAAGAGTGGAACAAACACCAGGCATAAGGCCGAGCTTCCACCCTTTACCAAGTATATAGATGCATTAATTAAATAAGATATAATGTGATATCCCAACAAGTAAACATGTTCCAACAAGGAAACATCTCCATGTTCCAACAAGGAACAAACTTCAATCTTCACCTGCAGCTAACAACGCTATAAGAGGGGCTGAGCAAAGCGGTAACATAGCCAAACAATGGTTTGCTAGGACAAGGTGGGTTAGAGGCTTGGTTAAACAATATGGGAGGCATGATAAGCAAGTGGTAGGTATCGCAGCATAGGCATAGCAAAAGAGCGAGCATCTAAGCAAGCAAAGATAGAAGTGATTTCGAGGGTACGGTCATCTTGCTGAGATCCCGCAAGGAAGAAGAACGAGTCCATGAAGAACAACGGATGTTAGTAGAACGGATCCTCAGAAACGCGATGTAACCGGAACCAACCCGAAGAAGCAAACACCGGAAAGAAGCATACAACATAGTAAACAACCAACACATGAACATGGTATGATATGCGGGATGCGGTATGCGATGCATATGCATGATTTGACAAGGAATGATAGGATCTGGTCTCAACTTAGAAAAACCAAGGGTGCCACTAGAAAATGAGATTAAATCGCTGAAAACGATATAAGAGTTCACCGGAATCGGAGTTACGGTTTGGAAATGGCAAGCGATACAAATATGGCACCGGGTCTACGATACAACAAGTACCATCTAATGCAACAAGATGAACAATGCTCCAGCACTCAAGCATTGAAACAAATACATGGCAGGGAATCCATTCATGATGCTTAACAAAAGTCTAGCACTGAGCTATGGCCAAATCATCCATTAACAGGTTCAAACAAGCATGGCAAAAGTGCAATGGTAAACAGATCTCAGACTTTGTGAAATTAACACTTGCCTGGGAATTTCAGATCAGATTAGCACACTTCGAGCATGAAAAACTATATGCTACGGGACCTGAACATGCCAAAGTAAAGCAAGGCATGAACTAAATCAAAGATTAACAAAAGTCCCTTAGTGACCTTGAGCCAAAAGGGAATCAGAAAATACAATTGCAAGCATGTGAACATGGCAAAAAATAATCAGTTCTCAGACTTAGTGAAAACTGGAGCATGCTGAAAACAGATATCAAGTAGCATGTTTACGAGCTCCGAAGCACTCACTACGGAGCAAGTCATGACAATCTAAGCATACAACCATCAAGAATACACATAACAAGCTAGAATGGAAGACAATAGCATGCATGCACGGATCAACTACAACATCCTCGGCAAAATTGCTAACAAGTAGACAATCTGCCCAGATTCAAAATGACAAAAAGTAGAGCTCGATTGACTCAACTAGGTTGATCCATAATTGCAAACAAGACATGGATGGATAGAGCACTACAAGAATAACAAAACATCCTTACTGATCATCCTCAAAAGAGGCACGGATCACTAGGAAACAACATGAACATATGGCAATATGAATAAACAACTCAAGGACTTGTGGAAATGCTAAGTCCCTGAAATCAGCATTACCAAGTGCTCACTTTGCAAGCTTGTGCTAGTCACCACACACATCACAAAAATACATGACTTGTACCTCTGGAAAGATGGCAAAACCCTTAACAAAACATATGTAGAGCTCATGGCATATCATGCACACAATAATCATGGCAAAAATGACAAATATCTAAATGGAGCAGCAGAATCTGACAATTATCTCAACTAGCACTCTTCTAACAGCATTTCGGGCATCAAGATAACTCAAATGAAAATGATGCAATGTGAGATGAAATGATGTACTCTCTGGAGGCGAACATTTCGATATGCTATATGCCAAACGGATCTTACGGATGCAAAGTTACGGCACGATGAACATGGGCATATGGATCTAGGAATTTCGGGGACTTAGTGAAATTATACTTCCGCGAAAGTCAACGCGGGATGGAGATATCCGGGACGAGGAGATCCGGATCTGGACGGGATGTTTGGATCGGGGAGTGGTGGATCTTGTCCATCCTCTCCGGATCCGGCGAGGAGGGGTTTCTCCGGCGAGGCGGGCGGCGACTCCGGCGAGGGTCGGCGGTGACCGGAGCCAGGTCTGGCGCGGCGGCGTGCATGCGCGGTGGCGGGGTCCTCCGAGGCGGGGCGAGGCGGGCGCGCCGGCGAGTCCGGCGACGAGCCGTGGCGGCTCGCGGTGCCAGGAGGAGGCGCACGGTGGCGTTCTCCGGCGAAAGGCGGCGGCGCGCAGCACTCGGGTGGCGGCGCGGGAACACCCAGGCACGGGGCGCGGTCGGGCCGGGCGGGCCGGCCGTGGGCCCGCAGGGCCGCGGCGGCACGGGGGAGAGAGAGGAGGCGCGGTGGCGGGCACGTGGCGCGCGGGGGTTGGAGGAGAGCAGCAGCGGGGCGATGTGGCGCGATGCAATTGGCCGGGCGACGTGGCGGCGGCGCGGACATGTCCGGCGACCGGATGGACATGTCCGGCGATGCGAGAGGAGCGGGGCTAGGTTTGGACTGCGAGATTTTTGGAGGGAGACACATATTTATAGGTAGAGGGAGCTAGGAGAGTCCAAATGAGGTGCGATTTTCGGCCACGCGATCGTGATCGAACGACCGAGATGATGGGGCAGGTTTTGGTGGGTTTTGGGCCAACATGGAAGGGTGTTGGGCTGCAACACACACGAGGCCTTTTCGGTCCCTCGGTTAACCGTTGGAGCATCAAACGAAGTCCAAATGGTACGAAACTTGACAGGCGGTCTACCGGTAGTAAACCAAGGCCGCATGACAAGTCTCAGTCCAATCCAGAAATGTTTAATCCCCACACACGAGAAGAAGGTAGAAATGACCACCGGAGGAGAACGGAGCGCCGGATTGCAAAACGGACAACGGGGAACAAGCTCGAATGCATGAGACAAACATGTATGCAAATGAAATGCACATGATGACATGATATGCAATGCATGACACGCAAGCAATGACAAGGCAACAACAACGAATAACTAGAGGACACCTGGCACATCGGTCTCGGGGCGTTACATGGTTAGGCATCATTTTCGAGAGCGTCCAAGAGGAAATTATGGATCGCCGAGTGACCAAGTTTGTGAAGGTTTGGAAGTCACCTGAAAACTTACCACGAGTGATTGGGAGAGGTCTGTGCGACCTTAGCTCAAGGAGAATACCGTGAGGACTTTGTGTCTGGGCTGTGTATCCTCAGGTTTAAATATCGAGCTGCTCCAACCAGACGTACGACTATCACAACAGTTGGAACTGGTCTACCAAATCATTGTCTTCACCGAGCTAACTGGTTCTATTTCCTCAACCCTTTCATTTCCTCATTTACTGTGTTGTGTACTTGATCGCTACTGTTTGAAGACTTTGAATGAAGACTTTCTCAATTTCATCAATTCAATTTCTTCAGTCAGTTTGTCTTCAGCTGCTAATCCTGTGTTTACGATTTATGTACTCTGTGCTTGTTTTCATTTCGTCATGATGACTACGCTTCTGCTCTGTTATGCTTGCATCTAAGTACTTATTCCGCTTCTTAGTAGTTCATTGCTAAGGAATTTCCTCACTGTGAAATTCCTCAGTGAAGAATTCTTAAAAATCGCCTATTCACCACCTCTAGTTGATATAACGCACTTCAATTGGTATCAAAGAAAGGTACTCCCTTATTCTGTGTGATTTTGGTTTAACCGCTTGGAGTTTTAGTTATGTCGACCACAGGAATGAAGACAGTGACATGCCCCATCTTTGATGGTCATGATTATCCCAAGTGGAAGGCCATGATGAAGAAGTGCCTCATGGCTATGAACAGCGAGTTGTGGACCGTCACTGAGATTGGTCTTACCGATCTATGTAAGATGGCGGAGGCTGATGATATTCGCAAGTACACTCTACTTAACCTCACAGCGAAGGACATCATCTACTCCGGCTTGTACCAAAATCAGTTCAGGAACATTATGCATCTCAGACATGCGAAGCTCATCTGGGACCGACTCTCTAAGGTCTATGAAGGTCATCGAACTCATCATGATTCCTGGTTTGAGGATTTCATGGAATCGCGCAAGGCTATGACTTTCGATCTGGAATCATCTTCCTCTTCACCATGCCTTATGGCAAAAGGTGCCAAGGTAAATGAATGCTACCTATCTGAGTCCAGTGATGATGAATCCGGTGATGAATTTGGACCCAGTTATACCAAACTTGCTTCCCTTGCTACTAAACAACAAAGAGCTTTGGAAAAAGTTCAAAACATTCTAGATGAGAGCGATGATATGTTGGATGAAGAAATGGATCGTTCTAAAGCTTTGGCTGAAAGTCTTTAGAAACTTCGTACTAAGTTTGATAATCTTCAGAGTCATCATAACACTCCCTTATCTAATCATGAGAAGCTTTCTTATGAATTTCTTCAAAGAGAGCAAGATCTTGAGTAGCTAAGGGTGAGTTATGAAGATCTTCAGAAGCAACGCGATCCATTGCTAGCTCAACAAATCAGTTCCGCTCAAGTTGAATTCATTCCACCATGTTTGAAATGCATTGAACATGAATCTGTAAATTCTTCACCTGAAAGTTCAAATGCTTCTATTGCTGCAAATTCTTCAACTGTCTCTACTATCACAAATTCCTCATCTGAGGATGCTGCTAGTATCACTGACCATGCAGGGCTGAAGGAATTGTATGTGACATGCATGTACAAAAGCCTCAAAGGGCATCATGCTCTTTGTGATGTGCTTAAAAAGCATATCCTCAACAAGAACCCTAGGAAAGAGGGTATTGCCTTTGAGAGGAAACTCAATGCTGATGGGACCTACTGGAAACCCGAGCAGTATCCCAAAACCTCATGGGTTGCTGCAAAGGGACCTTCAGTGGATCCGGCTACTTTATCTAGCTTTACATGTGAATCTTCATATTCTTCTGACGAGTCATTTGACTCCAACTATATACTGTTCAAAAATCAGAATGGTGAAGTATTCGCTAGATATGTTGGCACTAACTGCAGGAATGGTCCCCCTATGAAGAAAATCTGGGTTCCCAAAAGGGGCCTTGAAAGTCTTCAGGTGAATGTCATCATGACACCACCTATGAAGAATAGGAACCCCAGATCAAATTCTTCATATGGACCAAAGGCTTCATATGGATCCAAGTCCTCATATGGACCAAATTCCTCACGTGGATCAAAGTCCTCATATGAACATCATCGTGCTAACCCTTCTGTTTCGCAGGGAAGATCTAAGGGCTATGAATATGTGCGTTATTCTTCGAATCATTATGTTCATAAGTCCTCGAAGAATTTCTATGCTTATTCATATGCTTACTCTAACCCCTCTTATGTGAAACAAAGTGGATTGGCTTGAATGCCACCTTTCTCTTATGGAGCTCGCAGAATGATGAACTCTTTGCCACCCCTCCATATGTGGGTGGTGAAGAAAAAGAACTAATCTCTTATGCAGGGTCAGGACTCCAAACGAACTTAAACGTCTGAAGAATTTGCTGGAGACCTGAATATGCTTGAAAGGACGAAAGCTAATAATGAAGAAATGAACTTTCATTTCTCACATCCTCACATTGCTATATTTGTTCTATTGCTTGATGAAATTGATCTGATGAATTGATATCATATTCTTCACTGCTGAAGTATATGAGTTCGTAAGATGCACTAATTCATCTGCAGGATGATCAACCCAATGCCACTGAGTGGGTCCTCGACAGTGGATGTAGAAATCACATGACTAATGACAGGAACTTATTGATGGACACTGCTTTATCTCGATCACATCTGAAGCATATCACCTACGCTCACAAAGGCAAAAGCAAGGTATTGGGTCTAGGTAAGGTTGTGATCTCAAAGGATCGGCACATGGACAAAGTCATGCTTGTCGAGTCCTTAGGGTTCAACCTCATGTCTGTCTCAATGCTTTGTGATCTTGATATGGTTGTTGCCTTTGGCAAGTATCATTGTGTTGTGATCATGGAAGCTGACAATTCCAAAGTCTTCGAAGGCTTTAGGAGAGGATATTTGTATATTGTTGATTTCTCTACAGGACCACAACCTGCTACATGTCTACGTGCAAAAACTTCAGAAGGCTGGCTATCGCATTGACGACTTGGTCATGCTAGCATGAGGAACTTGCACACTCTAGTGAAGAAGAAGCATGTCATTGTCATCGAAGGTGTCAAATTCCTCAAGGACCATATGTGTGGATCATGACTACCACTCTTCCATTTGAATTGCTTCACATGGATCTTTTTGGCCCTACTCATTATGCCACTTTTACTAATGTTGCATCTTTATATGGCTTTGTCATTGTTGATGACTATTCTCGTTACACATGGGTGCACATCATCACTTACAGAACTGAAGTGCCGGAAGTCTTCAAAAAATTTCGCTCGAGGGACTCAACCAACTTTGGTGTGAAGATCAAGCACATCAGAAGTGACAATGTAACCAAGTTCAAAAAATGCTGGTCTTGATGACTATCTTGATGAACTTGGTATTACTCACGAGTTATCTCCTCTTTATACTCCTTAGTAGAATGGCGTCATGGAGCGCAAGAACAGGACACTTGTTGAATATAGGACGCCTCCTCACTTCTGGACCAAGGCAATTGATACTGCGTGCCGCATCATCAACATGGTATATCTTCACAAATTCTTCAGAAAGACCTCATATGAACTCCTCACTGACAAGAAAACCAATGTGAGTTATTTCAAAGTCTTTAGTGCTAAATGTTGGATTAGAGATCCTCATCACAATTCTAAATTCGCACTGAAAGCACATGAAGGTTTTATGCTTGGTTATGGAAAGGACTCGCACACCTACAGAGTCTTCAACACCTATCACCACAAGGTTGTTGAAACTGTAGATGTGCAGTTCGATGAAATAACGGCTCCCAAAGAGAGCACCTACCTCCTGTGCTAGATGAAATACCACCTGAGGAATCCTTTAAGTTCAACGCTACTAAGGATGTCATTCCCACCAAAGAATCTGCTGAAGAAGTCATTCCTGATCGTGAAGAACATCATGCTGCTGCACCTGAGGAAAATGGCTCTGAAGAAAATGATGAGCCCCCTCAACGTCGTCAACCCGCTCATCCTCGCGTTGCTAATGAAGTGCAGATTGAGAGAATCATCAACGACATCAAAGGACCGGGTCCTCTCACACGCTCAAAAGCTTCACATTTGTCTAACTTTTGTGGGCACTTTGCCTTTGTCTCTATCACAGAGCCTACCAAAGTAGATGAGGCATTTCTGGAGCCTGAGTGGATTCAAGCAATGCAAGAGGAATTACATCAGTTCGAGCTCAGCAATGTGTGGGAACTTGTCAAGCGACCAGACCCACGCAAGCACAATATCATCGGCACCAAATGGATCTACCGCAACAAGCAAGATGAAAATGGCCTCGTGATGAGGAATAAGGCACAACTTGTAGCTCAAGGCTACACATAGGTTGAAGGAATTGATTTAGATGAAACTTTTGCACCCGTTGAAAGACTTGAGGCTATTCGCATATTACTTGCTTATGCTAACCATCATAATAGCATCTTATATCAAATGGATGTGAAAAGTGCATTCCTCAATGGTAAGCTTGAGGAAGAAGTATATGTTGCTCAACCCCCATGTTTTGAAGATCCAAAGCATCCTGACAAAGTCTTCAGACTCAATAGGCCCTCTATGGCCTCAAGTAGGCCCCTCGGGCGTGGTGTGATACATTGAATGAATTCCTCATGAAGAAAGGCTTCAAACCCGGTTCACTTGACCCAACTCTTTTCACCACAACCTATGATGATGAATTATTCGTGTGCCAAATATATGTTGATGATATCATCTTTGGCTGTGCTAACCAACGTTATAGTGATGAATTTTCCTATATGATGAGTGAAGAATATCAAATGTCTATGATGGGAGAATTGAAATTCTTCTTAGGTCTTCAAATACGTCAACAACACAACAACATCTTCATATCTCAGGAGAAATACCTCAGGGATGTATTGAGGATTTTTGGCATGCAAGATTGCAATGACATCAAAATCCCTATGCCCACGAATGGCCATCTATGCACTGATGAAAATGGTACTGAATTCGATCAAAAGGTATACCGCTCCATGATTGGCTATTTATTGTATTTATGTGCATCTAGGCCAGATAGTATGCTTAGTGTTTGCATGTGTGCCCGATTTCAAGCTACACCGAAGGAATCACATCATAAGGTTGTGAAGCATATTCTTAGATATCTAGATCACACTCGAACACTTGGATTATGGTATCCCAAGGGCTCGGCTTTTGATCTAATTGGATATTTAGACTCTGACTATGTTGGTGACCGTGTGGACCGCAAGTCAACATCAAGCACATGCCATTTCCTTGGACGATCATTGGTATGTTGGTCCTCGAAGAAACAGAACTGCGTATCACTTTCTACTGCTGAAGTTGAGTACATTGTTGCTGGTTCGTGTTGTGCTCAGTTGATATGGATG
This sequence comes from Triticum urartu, assembly GCF_003073215.2. Lineage (NCBI taxonomy): Eukaryota > Viridiplantae > Streptophyta > Magnoliopsida > Poales > Poaceae > Triticum > Triticum urartu. Next base: position 263,350,460 of record NC_053026.1, on the reverse strand, counting down.
AAGCAAACCCTCAAGGACTACGACATCCATGTGAAGAATGTGCCTCTCTACTATGACAATGGGAGTGCCATCAAGATTGCTCATAACCCAGTTCACCACTCAAAGACAAAACACATTCAGATTCGTCATCATTTTCTTCGTGATCATGTGTTGAAGGGCAACATCTCTATGGAGCATATGAAGGCTGAAGAACAGCTAGCCGATATCTTCACAAAGCCCTTGGATGAGAAGTAATTTAGCAAGTTGCGGTGTGAGCTAAATATCTTAGAATCTTCGAATGTCCTTTGAAAAGGACACACATCCTAACACTTATGAAATATTGATGACTTAGATGTGCAACACATGAAGTAACGTTTCTCTTCAATCAATGAAGACTAACCCTCTAAGTGTAAATAAATTAACAAAGAATTTGATTCTTAGAGCCTTACGGCAATTGTACGCAGCATCTGAAATCATCATTCTTATACGGTGGGTCAAGCCACCAACAAAAGTTGAAAATCTTCAATTTGAGTATTTCTTCAGCCTTGAAATTCCTCAACTTGTCGGCGTTCTGGGAACGGGGGTCCCCAGACTTTCCTACCTGCGGCCTGCAGCGTGGCTCAAAGGGGGGCCCAGCGCGGCCCATCTTCACCAACACAAACCCAAGACCCTCGCGAGGGGCCAAGCCTCGCGGGGCGGACGACGTAGAGCTTCCTCAGGCACGGCCTCGTCAGGCTGGCTCATGAGGAGGCGGAGAGATCAAGGCGGGGTACCTCACGAGGTGCCCGTGACGCAAGCCATGACGACCGAGGGCGCCAGGCGGGTGCCAGCCCGCGCAGTGTCCTCCTTCCCTCTTTGGTGCAAGGGGGGCAAGCGCGGCCGCGGAGTACCGAGGCATCAGGCAAAGTTGCTATTTCGGTGCAACGAGACCAAGACCAGGAGGACTACGAGACGGAGGTCACCGTGGAGCCCAAGACGGCGTCATCACCAGAGCTTTGCGCAGGCGAAGACTACTTTTGTCAGGGTAGCTAGTACTAGCTGTCCCCCTTCAAATTAGCCCGCCATTGTTGGCTCCCTTCCCGCTCGATATTTGGGAAGAGGACCAGGGCCCCTATAAATAGGATCAGCCACCCGCTAGACAGGGGAGAGAGGACAGACGGAGAAAGAGAGAGAGATAAAGGTGACTGAGCTCCTCCCAGCAGTTCATCGCCCCAGCCAAGAACAGACCCTCGCGAGGCTGTTCTTCCTTGTATTGTTCATCATCATCAGCCCAAGAGGCAATCCACCACACCACACACTGGAGTAGGGTATTACACCACAACGGTGGCCCGAACCAGTATAAACCCTGTGTCTCTTGTGTTGTTCTCGCCATAGTTTAGATCCTAGCAAGGCGGAGGGGTGCAGGCAGGTGGGAGGAGAAATCTCCGCGCGTACCCCAGTGTTCGAACTGTTGGGGAACGTAGCATAAATTCAAAATTTTCCTACGTGTCACCAAGATCTATCTATGGAGTCATCTAGCAACTAGGGAGGAGTGGATCTACATACCCTTGTAGATCGCGCGCGGAAGCGTTCAAGAGAACGGGGTTGATGGAGTCGTACTCGTCGTGATCCAAATCACCGATGATCCTAGCGCCGAACGGACGGCACCTCCGCGTTCAACACACGTACGGAGCAGCGACGTCTCCTCCTTCTTGATCCAGCGGAGGAGAGGTTGATGGAGATCCAGCAGCACGACGGCGTGGTGGTGGAAGTAGCGGGATTCCAACAGGGCTTCGCCAAGCGCTGCGGGAGGAGAAGGGAGGCGCCAGGGCTGTGCGCTGCCCTCCCTTCCCCCCACTATATATAGGGCCAAGGGAGAGGGGGGGGCGCAGCCTTGGCCCTTCCTCCAAGGAAGGGTGCGGCCAGGGAGGAGTCCATCCTCCCCAAGGCACCTAGGAGGTGCCTTCCCCCTTTAGGACTCTTCCTTTCCCTTATCTCTTGGCGCATGGGCCTCTTGGGGCTGGTGTCCTTGGCCCATATAGGCCAAGGCGCACACCCCTACAGCCCATGTGGCCCCCGGGGCAGGTGGACCCCCTTGGTGGACCCCCGGACCCCTTTCGGCACTCCCGGTACAATACTGATAATGCGCGAAACTTTTCCGGCGACCAAACCAAGACTTCCCATATATAAATCTTTACCTCCGGACCATTCCGGAACTCCTCGTGACGTCCGGGATCTCATCTGGGACACCGAACAACTTTCGGGTTACCGCATACTAATATCTCTATAACCCTAGCGTCACCGAACCTTAAGTCTGTAGACCCTACGGGTTCTGGAGACACGTAGACATGACCAAGACGTTCTCCGGTCAATAACCAACAGCGGGATCTGGATACCCATGTTGGCTCCCACATGTTCCACGATGATCTCATCGGATGAACCACGATGTCGAGGATTAATAATCCCGTATACAATTCCCGTTGTCTAGCGGTACGATACTTGCCCGAGATTCGATCATCGGTATCCGATACCTTGTTCAATCTCGTTACCGGCAAGTCTCTTTACTCGTTCCGTAACACATCATCCTGTGATCAACTCCTTGATCACATTGTGCACATTATGATGATGTCCTACCGAGTGGGCCCAGAGATACCTCTCCGTTACACGGAGTGACAAATCCCAGTCTCGATTCGTGCCAACCCAACAGACACTTTCGGAGATACCTGTAGTGTATCTTTATAGCCACCCAATTACGTTGTGACGTTTGGTACACCCAAAGCACTTCTACGGTATCCGGGAGTTGCACAATCTCATGGTCTAAGAAATGATACTTGACATTAGAAAAGTTTTAGCATATGAACTACACGATCTTTGTGCTAGGCTTAGGATTGGGTCTCGTCCATCACATCATTCTTGCCTAATGATGTGATCCCGTTATCAACGACTAATATCCAATGTCCATGGTCAGGAAACCAGAACCCTTAAAGATTGTGACCACATACGGGGTGTGGGGGAGACTTGTGCAAACATGTAGCTGCGTAGATTGACTTCTGTTTCTCAGTACGCTCATAGGTTCTCAATGCTATACAAGTAGCCCACTCAGCACTGCGAGATACTTGAAGATACCACATGTTGGGCTTACCCAAACAAGTGTTTCGAATTGTATAATTAGATTCTTATCGTGGCTCCCACATGTCCACGATGATCTCATCGGATGAACCACGATGTCAAGGACTTAATCAATCCCGTATACAATTCCCTTTGTCTAGCGGTACGATACTTGCCCGAGATTCGATCGTCGGTATCCCGATACCTTGTTCAATCTCGTTACCGGCAAGTCTCTTTACTCGTTCCGTAACACATCATCCCGTGATCAACTCCTTGGATCACATTGTGCACATTATGATGATGTCCTACCGAGTGGGCCCAGAGATACCTCTCCGTTTACACGGAGTGACAAATCCCAGTCTCGATTCGTGCCAACCCAACAGACACTTTCGGAGATACCTGTAGTGTACCTTTATAGCCACCCAGTTACGTTGTGACGTTTGGCACACCCAAAGCACTCCTACGGTATCCGGGAGTTGCACAATCTCATGGTCTAAGGAAATGATACTTGACATTAGAAAAGCTTTAGCATACGAACTACAATCTTTGTGCTAGGCTTAGGATTGGGTCTTGTCCATCACATCATTCTCCTAATGATGTGATCCCGTTATCAACGACATCCAATGTCCATGGTCAGGAAACCGTAACCATCTATTGATCAACGAGCTAGTCAACTAGAGGCTTACTAGGGACATGGTGTTGTCTATGTATCCACACATGTATCTGAGTTTCCTATCAATACAATTCTAGCATGGATAATAAACGATTATCATGAACAAGGAAATATAATAATAACTAATTTATTATTGCCTCTAGGGCATATTTCCAACAGTCTCCCACTTGCACTAGAGTCAATAATCCAGTTCACATCGATATGTGATTAACACTCAAGGTCACATCCCCATGTGACTAACACCCAAGAGTTTACTAGAGTCAATAATCTAGTTCACATTACCATGTGATTAACACTCGATGAGTTCTGGGTTTGAACATGTTATGCTTGTGAGAGATGTTATAGTCAACGGGTCTGAATCTTTCAGATCCGTATGTACTTCACAAATCTCTATGTCATCTTGTAGATGCAACTACTACGCTACATTTGGAGCTATTCAAATAACTGTTCTACTATACGAATCCAGTTTACTACTCAGAATAATCTGGATTAGTGTCAAAGTTTGCATCGGCGTAACCCTACGACGAACTCTTTTACCACCTCCATAATCGAGAAAATTCCTTAGTCCACTAGTTACTAAGGATAACTTTGACCGCTGTCCTGTGATCCATTCTTGGATCACTCTTGTACCCCTTGACTGACTCATGGCAAAGGCACACTTTCAGGTGCGGTACATAGCATGGCATACCGTATAGAGCCTATGACAAAAGCATAGGGGACGACCTTCGTCCTTCCTCTTTCTTCTGCCGTGGTCGAGCTTTAAGTCTTAACTTCATACCTTACAACTCAGGCAAGAACTCCTTCTTTGACTGATCCATCTTGAACACCTTCAAGATCATGTCAAGGTATGTGCTCATTTGAAAGTACCATTAAGCGTTTTGATCTATCCTTATAGATCTTGATGCTCAATGTTCAAGTAGCTTAATCCAGGCTTTCCATTGAAAAACACTTTCCAAATAACCCTATATGCTTTCCAGAAATTCTACGTCATTTCTGATCAACAATATGTCAACATACTATTACTATCAGAAATTCTATAGTGCTCCCACTCACTTCTTTGGAAATACAAGTTTCTCATAAACTTTGTATACACCCAAAACTTTGATCATCTTATCAAAGCATACATTCCAACTCCGAGATGCTTACTCCAGTCCTTAGAAGGATTGCTGGAGCTTTGCATACTTATTAGCATCTTTCAGGATTAACAAAACCTTCCGGTTTGTATCACATACAACCTTTCCTCAAAATCGTCGAGGAAACAATGGTTTTTGGCATCCTATCTGCAAGATTTCACAAATAATGCAGTAATTGCTAATATAATTCCAACAGACTCTTAGCATCGCTACGAGTGAGAAAGTCTCATCGCAGTCAACTCCTTGAACTTGTCGGAAAACATCTTAACGACAAGTCGAGCTTTCTTAATGGTGATACCTACCATCATTGTCCGTCTTCCTTTTAAAATCCATTGTACTACCAATAAGCATTACGACCATCGAGCTTCTGCCAAAGTCTACACTTTGTTTTCATACATGGATCCTCTCTCGGATTTTATGG